>NC_134013.1:61335227-61638636 GCF_040712315.1 Castanea sativa | reverse complement strand
GGTAGAGTGGGATTTTCTGGCCAACTTTAGCTTTGCTCTATTTTGTTATTTTGTTTTGTTTTGTCAAGACTCATTACATGAGTTTTTTTTTTTTTTAAGATATATATATATATATTTTGCACTTTTAGAAAATGTTTATTTTGTTGTAAATGAATATGTGATGCGTGAATTGCTTTAAAATATAGAAATATACATAACTTGATTTTTAGTTACAATAAAATTTTCTTTTTCCATAAACTAGAATCATTTTTTATGTTCTTTAAAATGAGGGGTATAATAGTAATGTTATTATAAAATAATCATTTTTTATGTTCTTTAAAATGAGGGGTATAATAGTAATGTTATTATAAAATAATTTTATTCCATTCCTTCCAATGTCACTTCCAAACAATGTTACTTATATTCCATTCCATTATTTTATTTTATAACATCCAAACAAGATTTTTAAATTCCATTCTATTCTATTCCTTTCTCTATTAAATTCATTTCATTCCTTTAATGATCATTCCATTTCATTCCCTTATAAACACCCAAACAGAGCCTTAGTTAATTTAGTGAGGCTGATGCATGCTTGTTTCAGTTGAGTTTAGATAAATTTTTACTGAAATATTAAATTGGTGAGGCTAATGTGAATGCTCTAATTGAGCTACAAGCTTTTGACATATTATCTAGTTTATTAAAATTTTAAAATAAAATTATTGACATTAATTTTGATTGCAATGGACGATATTCTAAAATACAAATAATGACAAAAACTACAAAAGAAAAGTAATAGTAATAACAATTAAGAAGGTGGTGTATTTACGAGGTAAAAGAAGGTGATAAATATTCTCTCACACTAAGGTGATAAACTAATAGTAGTCATTTAATATTGTATGTATTCTCTTTACAGAATATTTGCATTACATGAGTTGCTATACACATTTTAAAACACGAAGATATGATATTTGCATTTAAAACATGAAAAGTGGATATAAAATAATGATATCGAGAAAAACTAGTAGATAAACTGAATGGGTGAAACAACTTCTCAACAGTAGTCCAAGCAACACCAATCTCTTCATTTGGGAGCAACTTATTTGACTTTTTGTTGAAAGTGCGTTAAGAGATGCCAATCAATTGAACTACAAGCTTTTGGCGTATCATCTAGTTTATTATAATTAAAAAAATAAAATTATTGACATTAATATTGATTATGGACGGACGATATGCTAAAATACAAATAATGACAAAAACAACAAAAATAAGGTCCCATTTGGTAATTGTGTTTAAATAACAAAAATTATTGTTTAAATAACACAACATGTATTCTACACAATTTTTTTACCCATAAGTATTTCTACAAAATTTAAATAATGTTACTAAAAATCTCTTACCAAACGAGCCCTAAGTAATAGTAATAACAATTAAGAAGGTGGTGTATTTATGAGGTAAAAGAAGGTGGTAAATATTCTCTCACACTCATTTTACACATTTTTTCACACAATAATGACAGTTACACGCATTGATATATACATTTTAAAAGACAAAACGATGATGTACACATTTGAAACACGAAAAGTAACTATAAGATAATGAGTACAAGAGTAAAGTAGGACTTGGTAAACTAACAGTAGTAATTTTATTTTGTATGTATTCTTTTTACAAAATATTCATGTTACATGAGCTGCTATACACATTTTAAAACATGAAGATATGATATCTGCGTTTAAAACATGAAAAGTGGATATAAAATAATGATGTCGAGAAAAATTGGTAGATAAACTAATTGGGTGAAACAACTTCTCAACAGTAGTCCAAGCAACACAAGACTCTCCATTTGGGAGCAACTTATTTAACTTCTTGTTGAAAACTTCTTGTTGAAAGTGTGTTAAGAGGTGCCAACCAATTGAGTTACAAGATTTTGGCATATCATCTAGTTTATTACAATTAAAAAAAATTATTGACATTAATATTGATTACGGATGGACAATATGCTAAGATACAAATAATGACAAAAACAACAAAAATAAGTAACAATAATAACAATTATGAAAGTGGTAAATATTCTCTCAAACTCATTTTACATACTTTTTCACACAATAATGGCAGTTGCATGCATTGATATATGTGTGTGTGTGTATGTATGTATATACATACATTTTTTTTATACAAGATAATGGTCTAATTTAAGTGTATATATGTGTAAAACTCCCTTTTGAAAACTTGAACCCCAGCCTTGCCACTTACACCTCACAAGTACTTATATTTGTAAAGTGATCATCGCACCAAGGATGTGTAGTAGTGAGATATATATATACATTTTAAAAGACAAAAAGATGATGTACACATTTAAAACACGAAAAGTGACTTTGAAATAATGAGTATGATAGTAAAATAGGATTTAGTAAAATAATAGTAGCCATTTTATTTTGTATGTATTCTCTTTGCACAAAATTCACGCTACATGAGCTGCTATACACATTTTAAAACATGAAAATGTGATATATTCGTTTAAAACATGAAAAGTGGATATAAAATAATGATGTCGAGAAAAACTGGTAGATAATCTGATTGGGTGAAACAACTTCTCAACAGTAGTTCAAGCAACATTAGTCTTTCTTTTCGGGAACAACTTATTTAACTTTTTGTTGAAAACTTTTTGCTAAAACTTATATTGATTACGGATGGACAATATGCTAAAATACAAATAATAACAAAAACAACAAAAACAAGTAATGGTAAAAACAATTATGAAGGTGATGTATTTAAGAGGTAAAAGAATGTGGTAAATATTCTCTCACACTCATTTTACACACTTTTCCACACAATAATTACACGTGTTGATACATACATTTTAAGCGACAAAAAGATGATGCACACATTTAAAACGTGAAAAGTGACTATTAAATAATGAGTATGATAGTAAAGTAGGATTTAGTAAAATAATAGTAGTCATTTTATTTTGTATGTATTCTCTTTACACAATATTCAAGTTACATGAGCTGCTATGCACATTTTAAAACATGAAAATGTGATATATGCATTTAGAAGTTAAAACATAAAAAGTGAATATGAAATAATGATGTCGAGAAAAACTGGTAAATAAAGTGAATGGGTGAAACAACTTCTCAACAGTAGTCCAAGCAACATCAGTCTCTCTTTTTGGGAACATCTTATATTTTATTTTTTGTTGAAAATCTTTTGCTGAAAGATTGTTAAAATATACTTGTATTTTGAAAAAGAAAAAAAGAAAAAGAAAAAATAAGGTTATGAAAAACTGTACATAAAAACTAAATAATAAAAATCTAACTGATAAGGTAGTCCCAAACACACACACTCACCATGTGGCGCGCACTGAGTAAATGGGTGCCTACGCGCGCGACGCACCGCAGCGACATATAAAGGTCCACATCGGATTCAACTCTGAACTTTATACAAAAACCCGAGCAGTGCACCACCTATATATAGGTTGTCATGTGCCACCCTTCCTTATCATTGCGCCAATAATTAAGTTTATGGTCACTGACGTCTGTGAAAAGAGTCGATCGAGCCAAACATAGAATAGGCCAAATGAAAACCTACAAGAATCTGGAATCTATGGTTACAGTTTACACTATATGAGAATATGGGCCATATCCTAATAAGTAATCCATTGTTTGGCCACTCATATTTGGTAAATGAAATCGACAAGTAGACAAACTTTGAGCATGATAATGGAGAGTGACCAATAATGCATCTAAAAAGCAATGTTTTCAATCCGACAATCCCTTCCTATATTGGTCGGTGCATATATGTATATATACCCTTTTCAAAAAAATCCGAGATAGTTATTTTCTTTTTTCTTTTTTTGTAGTGGTGTCACACCTTCTTGTGAATAATAAACTACATACTTTTAAAAAAAAGCTTGAAACAAAGAGCCTAATGGACGACAATGACTCGATGAATATATTGGGTTCAGTGATTTTGGATGCACAAGTAAAAGGTGGAAGGCCCTACCAAGAAATATATACAATAATTATGAAGCAAAGCTGCACAGTACAGTTCCAATTACAATACAGACCAACAAGAAAAACTCACTGTGAAGCAGTACATGCATGCAATTACACTCACAACCTAAAGTAAAAAAAGTTCTAATAGAAAAAACACGCGAGGGAGATCAGCCTTTTAAGAACACCCATTCCAAGAAACACAAACCATTTGCTCAGTAGAATCTTCAAGTCAAAAACTTCAGGAGGGTGTTTTGGTGTGGTGAAATTAGGGAGGATAGAAAATAAGGAGAGAAAAATAGGGTGTAAAATATTGTTTTCAACTGTTTGGTTGAGGAAGAAAAATAGAAGAGACAAAAAATAGGGGAGAAAATTTTCTCTCCTATGCCCATTTTTTTTATCCTCCCAAATTAGGAGAAAAATGAGGAGGGAAAAGTGCAGAAATTCATTTTACACAAATACTCTCTCACATACGCCTCACCAACCCCTCACTTTATTCATGACCTGATGACTTCCTCTTCTCATCCTTATCACTTTCTTTTGTCTACAAAGGATAAATTTTCTTGTTTTAAAGGCCTTGATCAGTGTACGTATCAATTGTTGTTCTCCTACTTGTCTAATATGTTACTCAGTATATGAAATACCTCATTGTTCTATCTAAAAAAGAGATGGAACAGGAGTTTGGCAGTGTATTCAATGATTTTCCTATTACACATGTTATGTGCTGACCACTTTTTTTGGGCTGAATAGTGTAAATTTGCTGACCATGTTTTACCTGGTTACAAAATCTTTTGGCTAATTAAATTTATACGTACATTATTGTAATCTTTACATTATAATAATAAAAATATAAATATAAATTTATATGTATGATGTGGTAAATTTTATATTATTTAATGAGTACAAATAAATCTATTTCTTACATATTATGTAACAAGGGTATAATAGTTCATTTATATAAATTACATTTTTCATCATTTCCTTTTTCTCTCCAACCAAACAAAAGAGTTTTCCACCATCCCACTTTTCCACCCTTCCAACCAAACACACAAGAGGGAAAACTAAATATTTTCTATCCTCCCACTTTTCCATCCTCCCATAATTTTCCATCCTTCCACTTTTCCACTCTTCCAACCAAACGGACCCCAAGTGTTACAGATATATAACTCCAAGCATTCATTTTGCCCTCCATTCTATCTTAATATCTCTTCATTATGCTTTCCTCTAGCTGATTTCCTTTACTATGAATATATAATTCCAGAAACTCATCTTATATGTATTATTTTAAATTACAAAACTTTGAATTTAAACAATTAATTGACAATATGATTATTGACATTTGATCATCATAAAATTTTGCAAGCATTGAGAGTATATGAATATAATGTAATCTAACAGTAGACTTGTCAAAATTCGCAATTATAAATAAGTTATTAAGTGGTGTAATATTTCTTTTTTTTTGTTGTTGAGAAAGAGTGTAATATCACTTAGAGTTGCACCTGGTGTAACTTGAACCTCTCTCTCTCTCTCTCTCTCTCTCTCTCTCTCTATATATATATATATATATATATATATGTAAATTAAGTAAATAATATTTCACTAAACAATGAAAGAGATAGTAAAATACTATAAATATATATATATATTTATTTATTTATAGGTTTCCATGAGAAACCGTGACCATGGGAACCCAGTTGAACGAGTAGGCTGCGAATAACTTGTTTCTCAAATTAGAACTTAATTGACAATATAGTACTTCTTAGATTGAAATTAAGTTTTACATTTTGGAGTCCCACTTGTTTTATTTAGAGATAAAAACAACAAAACTAAAATCATATGAAATACCTCTTTATTTCATTGGAATGCTTTAATTTTTATCATAATAGATCATAAAACTCTAAGGTTTGAAAAATAACTTACTCAAAAAATTACGATAGCAAATTACAAAATGAATAATTTAATATGCTTAGAAATTTGTTAAATACAAAAAAGTAAATTAATTTAGAATTTGACTCACATTTTAGGATTGAACTTACATGTGTAAATATAAATTTTTTTGTCTAAAAAATATGTGAAACTTGAATATTGCGTTCAATTCAAATAGTTTGAAAAGGTCCAAGGACATAACAAATGCCACTATATGTTAAAATGATCTACTATAAATAGTAAAAACAAATTATGATAGATTTATATGAATATGATTATTTATTATTAGAACTATGATTAAATTTATCATTTTTTTAATAGTTTAAAATTTTTGAAAGAATAAATAATTTAACATGGTATTAAAACAGGAGATGAATTCAATCTCAAGTTTAAATCCACACGTAATAATTTAAGTTTTAAGAAAATTAGTAATTTAACATTTATTTATATTTTAAGGACGTGAATTGGTTCACGGCCCAATAGGTTGTGACAATGACACAACCAGCCCACAACAATGAATTTGTTAGAGAATGAGTCCAATATTAAACATTCAATGAGTTCAATAAGAATCACTACGGGTTAGTTTAATCTTGGAATGAACGAGAATAATAAGTTGAAAAGAAAAACACTCCTTGGTCAAATCCGATGATGGTATGTTCTTATATATATCTCTCAGACTTATACAAATATTCAAGTTCCTGGATACAAGGTTTTTTTCTCTTCTTTTTCTCTGATCCCCCTTCTGTAAGAGAATCCTTTCCCTTTTATACTCCTTCCCCTCTACTCATCTTAGCCTTCCACCTGTTGATCAAGTAACTAATCTCCTTAATACTTGTCTCATCAGAACTTCTTGAAGTCTTTGGTGGGTAGCTCTAAAGCCGGAAGCCACTGTTCAGGCATCATCTTCACATTAATGCGGCTAGTTGATTAGGTGCAGAGCATTCAATGCGGTGATAGCAGTTTTATTCCCAGATATTTCTTAATTCCCTGTTGACTCTCCTCTCTCCAAAGCTTATCCTTCTTCCAAGCATGGTTGTCTCATTCCCCATACTTGTTGGGTGATTGAACTTCAGGCTTCCACTTTGTTTCCGGAGGAGGTTTGTCTCCTCGGACAACATCACCTGCTTGTCCTGACCAGCTCTCGTCCTCAACCTGATGACCTACTTGCCTCTACTAATATTTGTTTGTCCTCGGGCGCAGCCCATAGCCCAATAATCTTATCCGAGCTATTCATCCCCCATTATATTTTTCCCAACCAACCACTTTGAGAAATTTGGTAAAAATTTTTTTTTTGAAAGTTACAACAACCACTTTGGAAAATTTGGTAAAAATTATTATTTGGGTCATCTTAATTGGTGCTCATATGAAAATTGTTAATAAACCATATTAAGAAATTTTTTACATTATTTTCAAAATTTTAAATACTACTATTAACAAAATTAATTGTTTTATCGTTTTTTCATAAAAACATTTTTTAAAATAAGTAATTCTTAGGTATTTAGCAAGAAAAATGACATTCTTTCTCTCAAATTTATTAAAAGGAAATACTAATAGATGCCTTGAAGGTAACGACTAACAATCCATTTGAAAAAAAAATTTATGGAAAAAGAAAAAAAAATTAATATTTAATTTGGCTGATTTTTCCATTTTCATAAAAATTATGTCAAAATTTTTCTAAAATAAATTGTTAACCATTACCTTAAATACACCCATTAACATGATACTTCATATAATTTATGTTAAAGTCCCCCATTAATGTGAAAGTAAGAAATACCATTTCCTCCATGCATGCTCCGAATTAACTAAGAAATTTCCTTTAAAACTAGCAAAGAGTAGTATCTATGTTCTGACAAATCTGACGCGGCTTCTGGTATTGTGTCAACGACAATGCTCAATTTACAAGTTTGCCAATGTACACGATTCAATCTGGACCGTCCGTTTTAGCAGAAACCTCGCGAGGGTTTTACCGAGCAAATTAGTAGTAGTCAAAAAAGAGTCCAAATCTTCTGTCTCACTTTTTCTGCTCCACTCTATACTCCATCAATAAAAATTTGCCACGTATTCACCGCATTAATTAAATAATACTATTAATTAATAACAGTAGCATTAATAAGTCAATAAATGGTAGTATTTAATTAATGCGGTCAATACGTGGCAAGTTTTTATTGATAGAGTATAGAATGGAGCAGGAAAAGTGGGACAGAAGATTTGGAATCGTAAAAAAAGGGACTCCAAAACTCAAATAAACAAAAAAGAAAAAAGAAAAAAGCGCACTATAGATACTAGTATATATATAGAACGCCAAAAAGAAAACAACACAACACCACGTTTTGGCATTCAAACGGTCTTTTATGTTGAAGAGAGGCCGCGCCGCCGGGTTTTTCTTCTGAGTCGCATTTTCTCGCATTCATTCACTTCAGAGCTTCAAAGTTTTTCTGCACTCAAAGTTCTGCATTTTCTCTTTTTCGAAGCTCTGCGTTTTGAACCGACTCTTGCATTTCTCTCTTCGTAGCTCGGTCTCCAGGTACTTGATCTAATCATCAAATTTTTTTTTTCTCTGGTTGCATTTTCTTTCATTGAAATTGAAATATACAGTGCCGTTTAATCTTATATTATTGAACTTTTATTTTATTTGTTTGTTTTTGAATGATTTTGATTGATCATTGGAATTTGCAGATCGAGCTACTGAAGATTGAAGCAAAATTTTGTTGAAATTTCTAGTTCTGTGGATTCAGATCTTTGAGCTTTGCTTGAATTTTGTACCTATTTGTCGAAACAACCTGTTAGACTTAGATCCATCGCATTAGCCTCATTTCGCTACAAATTTTGCTAGATTAAAACTCAGTTTTGAGCTAATTAAGCATGGCGGCTGGTTTGCAATTTAGCGGAGTTAAAACGCTTTGTCCTGTTTCATTGCGAGGAGGAGGATCTTCGTGTTGCTTGCCTGTACGGTCGCAGCGGCTTCATTTTGCTAGTTCAGTAGCTTCGGTGGCCGAATTTTCGAATGCGAGTGTGAGAAGTTGCTGTAGGAGTAGAGTTTTGAGAGTGAGTTGCGACGGAAGGGTTGTGGATGTTCTTGACAAGAAGGAAACGAAGAATCAAAGTTTCGGCGAAGCGGAGAGTCAATTGACGTGCGTCATGAAATTCGGAGGCTCATCCGTGGCCTCTGCAGAGAGAATGAGAGAGGTTGCTGAGCTTATACTCAGCTTCCCCAATGAGAGGCCGGTAATCGTGCTCTCGGCGATGGGAAAGACAACTAACAAACTTTTATTGGTATAAAATTCATTATGATATATGCATTTTTTAGTGTTCTTGTTATGTTTTCTTTTGTGTTGAAGGTTCTTTTTTTGGTAATCGAAATTTTCGTTTGTCTCTTGTTAGGCCGGAGAAAAGGCTGTTAGTTGCGGTGTTACTAATGCGTCGAGTATTGATGAGTTGAGCTTTATAAAAGAACTGCATCTCAGGCAAGAATGGCTGAGTTTTCTTGCTATTAATACCATGTATTGTGAAAATGTAAAATCATATGTTAAATGTGTTGTTTCACCGTTTTATCTTATTCAGGACCGTGAAAGAGCTTGGAATAGACAAGTCTACCGTCACACGTGAGTTACTTCCTTAGAGTCATATTGTGATATGTAAATCGGGTTATGTGTAATGCCTCTAGTCATATGATGGTGAAGATTTGTTTTATGTATCCTTGCGTTTTGCTTCTTCATAAGGCTGTTTCCGTTTGGTTATGTTACTCTATAATTACGTCCTTTTTAATGGTTATGATGTTGATATGCTGTATCTTAAGTGCTTAACCGGGTTGGCTCAAGTGGTCATGGCCTTGGGATTGGTGGTATTCTCCCTCCAATTCTAAGGTTTGAATCCCCTTGCGTGCAAGCAATTTCTAGGGGCCACGTCTTATTGGCAAAGTCAATGACTTACCTGATCCCTGTGATGTGGGCGCATTACATGGGTCTGGGGTTTAACTGGATAAAAAGACATGATGCTCTGGACAGTCTCTGGGGTTCCTCATCATCAAAAATATTCAGCTGTCCTTTTTTGATGTCAATATGCAGCTAAATCTGAATATGTCTAGAAGAGTTGTGTTTAACTAAGAAGTTTATTTTAGAACTGGTGCATATAAAGGAAAGTACGTGTAAATTATATGGATTTGGCAAATTCTGCTAGTGTCTGTTCTGAGAGTAGCTTGCTTCGTAAGCTGCTTCAACAAAAAAAAAAAAAAGACATTAAAAATTAAGGCAAACTTGGTTAGTTGTCAATTAAGGAATTATATGAGAGAGTATGATCTTGAATAGAATAGAATGATGGAAAAAAATACATGCGACTGACCCTAACTAATCTAGTGAGGATTGATAGCCGACCCCAAAATATATAAGACTAAGGATTGGTTTATTTCTAGTGAGCAGCTTGACAAAGATTGGTTTATTTCTCAAGCTTTGGAACCCCAATGTGAACCATAATACCTAGACAAAGAACCTCATATGTACTTGAACAACCTTTAAACTTTAAAGCACAACATTTGTGTTTGAATATTTCTAGTGAGTAGCTTAAGATTGGTCCAGTTCTCTAATTACTCTTCATATTACGTGTTTCATTTTTTATACAATGAAAGTTTTAGATTTATTGTCAAAGTAGATTAAAGTACTTGTACCAGCAGTATCCTTAGTACATTTGTTGGATTCAGATGATGGTTGATTGTTCTTATTTGTCTCCATACTGATCTGATGCTGTCTGAAAAATAAAATCAGCACACTTAGAGGAATTGGAGCAGCTTCTGAAGGGAATTGCTATGATGAAAGAGTTGACTCTTCGGACGAAAGATTATTTAGTTTCCTTTGGGGAGTGCATGTCAACTAGGATATTCGCAGCATATCTGAATAAAATTGGTGTTAAAGCTCGCCAAGTATGTAGTTTCCTGTCTACTTATTTTCTCAATGCATTAGCAAGTTATTATTCTCTAATGACTGGTACATGAACTTAATAAGTCTTTTTTGAAGAGAATGGTCAGACTTTGATTTGTGATTTTGAGTACCTTTGTAAAACCATTCTTGGTTAGAGTAATTTATATACTTTTTATTTTGTGGCAGTATGATGCCTTTGAGGTTGGTATTATAACCACAGATGACTTCACAAACGCGGACATTTTGGAAGCGACCTATCCTGCTGTTGCAAAGAGGTTACTTGGTGATTGGGATTTTGATCCTGCTATACCAATTGTTACTGGCTTCCTTGGAAAGGTCTTCTACTCGCTAACTGCTTTGAAAATCTTATTTGAAGAACTTGGGGGTGTTAGCACCACTAAAAAAATGAGTTTCCCATGACGATTTACAATAGTGCTATAATTTTTATATTCCTGATTGTACTTATCAAAAAAAAAAAAAAAAAAAATCCTGATTGTAGGGCTGGAGGTCATGTGCAGTTACTACATTGGGTAGGGGTGGTAGCGATTTGACGGCCACAGCCATTGGTAAAGCATTGGGATTGCGAGAGATACAGGTCAGTGCAGATATTTAAGGTTTACAAGTAAAAAAATTTCAAGGGATTTGCATATGCATAAGTGATGAGCCTCAAGGCCTTGGCTTCAGATCTTAAATGGATGGGGGGTGGAGTGGAACTGGGGAAGGAATAAGGTTCTTTTCTGGCATTGCATATTAAAAAAATAATAAAAAAAAAAATATATAAATATATAAAAGAGTTGCAAATGCTGCCTGGACACCAACCTTTATAACAAAAGCATGCAAAGGATATATAGATAGCACTGAAAATAAATGCATATAGGCTATTATCTTTTTTCTGAAGCACATAAAACAGTCATATTTTAACAACTTCTTTGTAAAATTTGAATGGGATTCTGGTATTTGCATTTGCATAATTTCTTATTTTCTTCTATTTAAATAAGTTGTATTTCAATTCTTTACAGGTTTGGAAGGATGTTGATGGTGTTTTAACATGCGATCCTAACATATATCCACGGGCAGAACCTGTACCATATTTGACATTTGATGAGGCTGCAGAACTTGCATATTTTGGTGCTCAGGTAAGATTATCTCATAACCTCTAACCTATTTAAGCTGCGGAATCTGCGTCGTTTCTGGCTTTTCTCATTTGGCTCCTAACAGGCCAAAATTAGTCTGGAGTGGTGGTTGTGGCTTTATTTTTATTTTTTCCAAAAGAAAATATGCGGGAGTTGGGTTTGTTTTTCACTTTTTTCGAGGGGTTGGATTGCTGAATTCCCCTTCAAATAACCCGATGTCGGTTCTGCAAACACAAGGTTGATACCAATATATATATTGGTAACTTATAAGTAGTACCAATAAGGTCTTGAATCCATGACCCAAACTTTCACCTTAATCTTATAAGGTGCCATTAAAGCAATAACACATTGGGCTTTTGTCATGTTGATGATATATTAATTACTCAGCAATTTTTTACATACTTATTTTTTGGGGGGATTATCTATGCATCTTATTCTAACTTAAAGATGGCAATTTTTTTTACTCTAACCTGACAAGAGTCCAATCATGGGTGCAAAAGAGTTGACTTCCTGTGTTTTACATGTTATTTCATGGTTTTGACCCTATTCAACTAGTTAAATTGGATATTGCATGCTCTTAAACTTAAATGAGATCTGAAAAGTTTTGGTTTCTTGTTTCACAGCATGTTTAGTGTTCGTGTAGCATCAGGTTATTTTTTAATTTCTTTGCTCCAATTGCTTGAGGGACTTTGAACAACCTAAAGTTTTTAACTTCATCTTCTGTATCTTATCAAATTTGCACTCTAGCTAAGTTGTTAATAGATCAAGCTGGGTGCATTCATTCAGTAGTGTTGTGAAGTAGTATAGTGTTTATTGGACATCTAAAGATAATCAGAAAATCAGAAACTTTATGGCAAAGATAAACATGATATTTAGACTGTCAGCTTCCCTCTCCTCCCCCCTTTTTGTAGGTCTTGCATCCGCAGTCCATGAGACCTGCTAGAGAAGGTGATATTCCTGTTAGGGTTAAAAACTCTTACAACCCTGAAGCTCCAGGTACTCTTATAACCAGGGCAAGAGATATGAGTAAGGTTTGTAGCAATTGAGTGTTATTACATGTTGTATAGAAGATTCCAACTAGCGTTAAAATTTCTTTCTCCAATATTGCAGGCAGTACTAACTAGCATTGTTTTGAAACGGAATATAACTATGTTGGATATTGTTAGCACAAGAATGCTTGGTCAATATGGCTTCCTTGCTAAGGTGAGAAGCTAATGATTGGGTGCTTTTTGGCCTTTTGTTGACTCAAAACTCATTTTTGCATGGTTTATGTCCATGCAGGTATTCTCAATATTTGAAGATTTGGGCATATCAGTTGATGTTGTAGCTACTAGTGAAGTTAGTATTTCCTTGACATTGGATCCATCAAAGCTTTGGAGCAGAGAGCTGATTCAACAGGCAAGCGTATGATATCTTGTTCCATGTGTACAATTTTTTGTTTAAATTTACGATTGAAATTAGCACATGCTTTCAATTCCAGGCATTTTGTGGTGTTCCTGCAAGTCATTTCTTGCTTGCATAAAGTCAATTACTGTATCTGCTCCATAGAGCATGCCTACCGTACTAAATATACCATTAGTATTTTATTCTACAGAGCAGTTGTGTATATATATATATATATATATTTTTATTTTTTTTGCAACTGCATTTTATTTATTTTATTTTTATCTCATCTCGTACTATTATTTTTTGAGCAGGAACTTGACCATGTTGTGGAGGAACTTGAGAAAGTTGCTGTTGTGAACCTTCTTCAGCACAGGTCAATCATTTCTCTCATTGGGAATGTTCAGAGGTCATCACTGATCCTAGAGAAGGTGCTGTATACATTTTGCAGATTTAGTTAGAGAATATCTCTTGAATTGTTGTAGAAACTTCTTAAGGTGATTGCAATTGTTGAGTTGTTTTTCTCTAACTGTTGTAAGAGATTTTATGGATTACCTTCTGTCCATAAATTTGTGGAATATAAATCTCTTTGAGAGTTTTTCTCATATACTTTTTCCACTGAATTCTTACAAGAAGTTGAATGCTTTGTAAATAGTGGAAACTTCTGGACATGATTGGAATAAGCTTTGAGGAAGAATGGAAATTATAACAAGTTTCTATATTTATTTACCTAAAAAATCTTACAAGTTCCTATGTTCAATTTTGTCAAAGTTTCTCCATTAAGTTTATCTTTTGAAAAAATAAATATTAATTCAGTGGAGGAAAATTTTCATATGAAGCCATTGTCTTTCCATGGCATTTTCTTTCTATATTTCTGTTGATCTCATTGGTCATTTATGTAGCTTTATTTAACACACATGTTCAGTAGTCAGTATACATACACATAATTGCAAATGATTAAACAAGGAATAGTCATTGGCCTTCATAGCACTGATATCCTGCAAGGCTTAGCCCTTTTCTAGCTGTCTCTTGTCACATTGATTTTACGTTACTAACTTACTGGGTGTGTATTATGGCAGGCATTTAGTGTTCTGCGAACAAATGGAGTCAATGTTCAGATGATCTCACAGGGTGCATCTAAGGTCTCTCCTACACAACAGTTTTTTTATTTATTTATTTCTTTTTGCATATATGTTATTTTAGGGTGTTTCATATTTCAGCATCAGAATTAAGCTTCAGTTTCTTAGCACCCTGACAGACAGGCCACCTCTGTTTGGAACTGACAGATTTTTCTTTATAAAACTATCGTAATCCAGTGCACCTATAATTTTTTTTTTCTTTCCCTCTGTCTTTGAACATCATTATTACAGGTTAGATAAAGTTTGAAACCATAACTCAATTTGTTTACATCTGTATCTGCCTCACTGTTTTGTTTTTTTTTTCTGCTGGCCAGGTTAATATTTCGTTGGTTGTAAACGACAATGAAGCAGAGCAATGTGTGAGGGCTCTCCACTCAGCTTTCTTTGAGTGATCTTCTCTACGATAGAAGTGGAATGTTAAGAATGGTTAAGATCCAACATTATCTCCTCCACATTGGTGTCGTTTGTTCATGTAGTAGTAGTAGTAGTAGTAGTAGTAGTGATTTTCTCACTGTTAATCATTTACCATAATATTTCTCAATATTATCTCTATACCCAAGCTTGGGGAAGGAAGTTGCTTCCCCTTTTCTTATCCAATTAAAGATCTGGCATTGTAGCCTTCTTTCTTGAACAATGTATTAATATTTAAGTTTCAAGCTTATAGCTAATCATCATTTATGACTCTAGATAATGAACTATAGCTGAACTAATACTTCTCTCATATGGGATTGAGGTTGAAGTTGTGGGTTCAATATCCACTTCCCTTTCTCCTTGTTTTAATATTTTCTTAACAGTGATTCAAATCCGGATGTCAGTGCTCTAATTTCCCTAGTTAGAGCACCCACATTAAATTAGACTTTAGCTTACCATGTCAACTGTACTCTGAAACCAACCAACTTTTTTTTTTTTAATAAAAAAAAAAACTAATATTATGCACATGTGATGCACAATTTAATCAAGAATCCGAAAATTCCCCAAAGAGTATCTTTCCAATGTAACTTTATATTGACCCCAAACATATGCGAAGAAAGCAGGAATGTAGAGGAAACTTACTAGTTTAAGCAAGATCTCATCCTTTTTCAGAATGGGAACTAGAACTTCCAAATGTTGTTGCATCATAATATTTTCTTAAAGAAGCTAAAGATGTACTAATATAATGATCATGCATTTTTACATTATACTATTAAGATCTATGCAGAAAGCAGCAAATGCTAGTAAACTATTCACAGGTGTGTATATATATGCACACACACACAAAATTAGTTATAACAAGTTAACGCTACCTCAAAACGATTGGTCTGTTCTTAAGCACAATTTGATCACACTTTCTTTTCTTCCCCTTGGAAAATTTCAACATCGAATGACTTTATAAAAGGGCTCAATTTGTTATCAAAGTGAAAGACAGACATTAATATGCCGAACCAACATTATTATAAAAGGGCTCAGTGTTTTTATTTTTTATTATCGATATCATGTATGTGTTCTTTCTAGGTACTTATTTAATGACGTGTTCTCATTAAACAAAAAATATATATAACTAATTAAGAAAGAGCTATAGGAATTAGGATTCAGGAATGTTAATCCACACTGTGGGAGAGATTAATATAAAAAACTGATAAATAGCCGGAGTAATGCTTAACAGAAAATTTGACCCAGCCCATAAAATTATGGATAAAACACAACACATGCTGCAGGTGCATCATATATACTAATACTGGTATACTCAAACACAACACATGCTGCAAGTGCATATATACTAATACTGGTATACTCAATTTGACATCTATCCAAGTGTAGCTAGAATTAAAATTTAAAAAGAAAAAAAATTTTAAATAATGCAATTACGTCTTCAAAAGTTTGTTGTAGTTGTACAAAGTCATGTTATAAGACCATCCAAGCCACTGCCTTTATCACAAGGCCACAAAAATTTCTTGGTGGAAAATTATCAGAATAATTAGTGACGATAATATGAATGATTTGATCATTTGATGTATCACATTTATTTACAGTATCATAAATTAATTTACTTGATTTATGCAATGTTCAGTTACAGAATTGACAAGAGGACAGAACGTGAAGAGTGAAAACTAACTTTCTATAATACATTACAGCCTAGGAAAATAAATTAGAGACTCAAGAAACTCTGTTCAGAACCTTGCTGAAACAATTTATTCCTTACTAGGACTAAAGGCACATTTTACTTGTAGCTGGGTCAAATCAGTTGTGATATATAAGAAACCCACCATCTGAAGGACCATCCATTAACTTGAAATCAGCAAACTTTATAAGACAAGTGAATATTTTTGGCAACAAAGATGATGATTTGGAAAGTGCAATCTCAACGATTAATATTAAATCCTTTCTTTTCATGTACGCAGATGTATTCCAGTGTGTGCACCTGCAGATGCATGTGAAAATTTTACCATCTCTCAAACTACACTTCATGTTAATGCCCATAAATTTTCTTGTCCCATGAACAGATGAACTTACTACCTTAACTTCCAAGATAAATCAACTGAATATTCAGAGACGGCAGGTACTCAATGAGTTTCTAGACTTGAAAGGTTAGTCATCTTCAACTAAAACTATTAACAATTTTCTAGATTGAAGATAAGTAAATGTTTTTTTTACTGCTAAATGGTCTAGGAAGGGTATACATCTTCCAAATTGTAAAGTGGTTGCCCTCGGAGAAGTAGGGTACATAATAGGTCTAAGTTTTAATAGTAGATTAAAGATTTCGTTGAATAATAGGTTGCATTCGACCTGGAAAATCTTTGTAACTTCTTTTCTGGAAACACCAATATATAGCAGTAATATTTTCACCATATTTTCCACTGCAGGGAACGTTCGAGAGTATTTTGTCATATAAGACCCAATAGGAGTGAATTTTGGCCATTTATTTATGCTTGTTGTAGCTTTGGATTCAAGGCAAGCATGGCTAATATAGATAAAGTAGGCTAATATATCTCTAATATAGATAAAGAAAGGACCTTCGGCATATCCCACACTTCTATGGCACATAAAGCTTCTCTCCAGCCCAATCATTCGTCATTGTTGCTATTCTCCTCCTAACATATCTCTTTCTCCTTTTGACTTTTTTCTACTAACCATTCTGAATTTCTGATCAAGAAACCAAAAAAAAAAAAAAAAAATTTTTTGCCAATAATATGTAGCAAGAATGATTTAATAAAGTATGAGCATTATGCATTTAAGACATTTTTTATGATGCTAGAAGTTTCATATTTAAAGTTGGCAGTTGTCTTTTCATTACTAAAATCTAAATACTTTAAAACTTTAGGGGTAAAATCTAAATTCTAAAATTTTAAGGTGTAAAATTCAAATACCCCAAACTTTAGGATGTAATTTGCAATTTACCATAACATTTTTTTTCTAAGAATAAGGCAATCAAAATGGATAAGAACACAAATCAAAACCCCGGCAGAGACATCACTCCACCAAAATAAGCATGTCCTGAAAACCTTTTAGCTCAAAAAGAAAAAAAAGGGACCAATTAAGAAATACAAGGCACTAATTACTCGGAATAGCTTTTAAAATTAGAAAATAATACAAATTTCCAAGACAACAACAATGATACACCAATATAATGTGCTTTCTTTAAAAAATTTAACAAACTATCATCCATTCTACCAAATAGGTAATTCTTACATGCTCCGGGAGCAATACTCCCTCCCCTCCCATGAGAGGTGGGCCCCATGGTGGGACCCACATGTAGCGCCCACCCCTCATGTGAGAAAAAGGAGCATTGCTCCCGGAGTACCTAAGTTTTTTCTTGATCACACCTTTACTCAATAAACTCGATTCTTAAAAGGTTTGGTTTTGGGGACTTGAGCATGTGTATGTATAATTCATACCTACTTAGCCCCTACATGTAGGGTTGAAGCTTTCCTCAAAAGGACAAGCACCTCGAAACCAAGCATCAGGAGGAGTGCTTCCAAGGTCAACAAATTCAAGAGCTTTGCTTTTGATATCATAAAAATACCATTTTTGAAGTGTGAAGGATGAAAATACTAGTATTTTCCCTATCTTGAGGCATGATACAATCTTTGGATATAAGTGACCAGCATCAACTCAGTGAAAATCCTTAAAAAGGATTCTAAGTACCCGTTTGGGTACTGATGAAATGGGACGCATCTGCGTCTGCGTCTGCGTCTGTGCTTCCTTTTTTTTTTTTAAGCGTTTTGTAGCTATGGTGGCTTTTCCAGTAGGTAATCTACTAAAAGGGAGTGTTAAATTACTAATTCTCCCAAAAGAAAAATGGTGAATTTAATCACTTAACCATAATTCTAACCCTCCTCCTGCTCACGCGTGAGCCTAAACTTTCCCTTAATAAGTGGGGGCCCAACATGTGGGATTTTTTACATTTTAAATAGGAGGTAGAGTAAAGAAGGAGATTGAACTCTAGATTTCCTACTCTAATACCATGTTAAATTACCAATTCTCTCAAAAGCTTAAGCTTTTAGGAAATGATGAATTTAATCACCTAATCATAATTCTAACAGTAAATTCTAACAGTAAGAATTGAGGAAGCATTGATTTGTTTCTTGGTTGGAAAATTCAAACGTGATTTAGGTTGATTCTGAAGAATAAATGGCAGGGTACAGAGGTTTGACCTAGTTGACATACTTTATACTGTTTTATATTCATATTAAAATATAGAATTATAGCATTAGAAATATGCCATTGCGCTCAATTTTGGCCTGTATTGTGTCAGTCTTAAACTTATTAGGATTGATAAAATGTGCTGGATATAATCTTAAAAGCTGTGCTAGAATTTTCATTTTATATGTCCCATTTCTTTACACATAATTATTGAGGTTTGGCCATAAGGGCTTAAAGTTAATTAAACTTGTTATAGTCCTGCTAAATGAGTTAATAGTTCCATCTCATGAATACATGCCATTCTAAAATAAGGTTTAGTTTTTACATGTATCTTCCTTCTTCTTTTCTTCTCTCTCTCTCTCTCTCTTTTTAATGTTGAATTTTTCTTGTGTCAGTAAATTTTGCCTCATCATTTCACATCCTTCCTTTTATTTTCTGTTTTTTTTTGGTTCTAATTGGCTTTCTAGAATGGGCGTGTCAATGCTCTATACTCTACCCCATCCATATATACTAATGCAAAGTATGCTGCAGATGATTCCTGGCCGACCAAGAATGATGACTTTTTCTTGTAAATTTAATGTTTTAATGTTATATAACCTGTTTTCTTGTTTTTCTCACTTCAACCTTTTCTTAAACTTTGCAGCATGAATCATGCTAGTTATGCAGATCATGCAAATGCATACTGGACAGTATACTTTACCAGTACTAGCCTTGAAGCACTATGTCAGAATAATGAGTGGCTATGATTTGGTTATTGGTATCATTTATGTTACTGTTTCAGTTTGTATGATGGATTTAATTGGAACAGTCTAATGACAGTCTTAGAGTTTGAGATTTATTTATCTCTAATGAATAGTTAGGCTGCAAGGTAACTAGAGTTTTTCAAAGGGAGGAATAATTCTGGGCCCAATACAGACTCACTAGCAGATGCTTTAGCAATTGCTCAGCATCATGACGGAGTTACTGGTACAGAAAACAATGTGGCTAATGATTAGGCAAAACTTTTGTCAATAGGGTACACAGAAGTTTGAGTTTGGCTTATCAATTCAACCATATGATTTTTCTCAAAGTTGTTCTCTCTCTCTCTCTCTCTCTCTTCCAAGTGTCATCCATTTCTTCAAAATTTATGTGTAGGCTGAGGAATTAGTTGCATCTTCACTTTCTTGCTTGGCTCAGTCTACATCAAATACTGGATGTGGGAACCCAACTTTGAAGTTTCTACCAGTAAAGTATTATGAGCTTTAGCTAGTGAGCTACTTTAATTCATTGCGTAAAGGGCTTATTTTGTTGTGGCATTTGTATAACTATTTGTAGTACCATGATTTACCTTCTTTAAATCTGATGATGGATCTGTTTTTGACTTTTGAGCACATTTTTAGTTCTCTTGTTAATATGGTACTCTTTGTCTGCAGTCCGTTATCCTTGCATTTTTTTTATTTTTATTTTTTTTATGGCTAAGAGGTGGTAATATTTAGAGGGGTAGTTTATCTTTGTATTATTAAGGGTTAATTCCAATTTGCCCCCCTAAACTATAGCCCAGTTCAGCCTCCACACTAACTCAAAAAATGAGCAATGTTCCTGATTGATTGATAATGGGCAAAATGCCCTCTGCAGTTAAAAATTCTGTTAAATTTAAAATTTAAACTGAAAATTAAATTTCTTTGAAACGTTTTGTTTTAATATTTGTATATTAGCTTTTTGTCAAAGAATAGTTTTGCAGGAAACATTTAAAAAAAATATATATATATATATATATATATAAATAAACTTTGAAAATCAAGCTAAAAATGGGTTCGACATATGAATTGTGTTTGTACTCTTCTATCCTTTTATTATCTTCTTATTTTTCTTTTCTTTTTCTCGTGCCCACTTCTGAATATAAGTTTCTGTCCTGGATCAGAAGTTGATCTGTTTCAAGGAAAAAATTTGGTAACGAATATATTTTTCCCATGTTATGTTCTTTCTCCTGGCAATAATTATGATTGTTTCTATTCCACTTAGATAAATACCAATTTTTGGTGTCTTCTTATCTTTGTAGATAGTTGTGGTCTACAATTCTCTTGGATGGAAGAGGAATGATGTAATTCAAATTCCTGTGAGGACGTCCATTCTTATAACAGTGTCTTGTTTTGAAATTTAAGACCGCATTATGGTTTTCATTTCTTTCAATGATCTAAATGTGTGGACTACTCATAATGCAGTATGTATTGAAAAAGTTAGGCTACTTACTTGTATTGGATCCTCAATCTTCATTCTAGTTGACAAGTCATGTGCTTACCTGCTCCTTCATACCAACAATTGGGATGTGCTAGATGAACATGTTCATTTTTGAGAGTAAGAAATTATACATTAAAGAACAATATGAGAAGTTAAATGAATTGTTCCGTTGGCTGGTTTACTACATGGAGGGAACCAGAAACATTTGCGTGGACCTGTTGAATGATGTAAAGCACGATAAACTTCTATTAGTTTAGGTAATATAGCAGTGTGATTAAAATGACATTTTTAAGCCTGAGCATTGTATGTGTGCATGCCCACTTGAATGTGTATGAAACACTTTCAATGTGGACCAGGACCAGTTGAATGTAAGGTTAGAAATTGACGACTTCAACGATATCCTAAAATCGTGGAAGATGTAGAACTAAAAAAAAAGAAAAAAAAAAAAGAAATGTCTCCCACCCTTCTCTCTCTCGCTCTCGCTCTGGGGAGAAGAATTCTTTATTTTAAAGGTAAAATGAGAGGCCTCTTTAAGAGTATTCCATGACGACGGTAGTTCTTTGGGGTGTATGTGTGTGTGAATGTATTCCATGTACTTCGGCAATCCCATTGTTTCATCATTATCAAACATGTTCCAGTGTAAATAGATTGGCATAACTTTTATTCCTACTTACAAGATCTAACTCTCTTTAGGTTATCAATGAAAATGTTACCGTTCATAACTTTGAGTGGAGGGAAATTGAATCGCAACTCCTTCCTCCTGCCAGTGACAATGTGGACAAGGAACTACAATGTTAGGGCGTACTAGGTCAAAGTCCAACAGAGACACCCAAACGTGAAATCCATTCTTCAAGGTAATGATATAAGTTTTTGAATTATTTTACCTTTCAGTTGTAGGTGCGGTTCAGCCAGATCATTGTATACAGGTTTCAGAGTAGTAAAAAATTTACTGTTGAAGTTGGTCAAGGAAACTTAAAGCTTACATTTTCCACCGCTCAAGGAAAGATGATAAATTTTGTTATTAGCAGAAGCTTGCAATGTAATGCGCCCGATAGTTCTATAATCACTTGTTAATTGAACTTTATGCTTACATTTTCCATCTCCGTGAATTTTTTTTCAAATTTTTGTTTTCTTAACTACGATCAAAAGTGAAATTAATGTTTTTGTTGTTGCTGTATTTTTAAATAGTTCATTTTTCTTACCCCTTCTGCCGTCCCCATCCCCAAAAGAAAATATATACAAAAAAACAGAAAAACAGCAGGAAAATAAATGATTCTGTAGCTAATGCACTTAGTCATAACCTTTGAAGGTTGAGGATCAGTTGAACAATCTTACAGTTATTACTCTGGATATAATGGAAGTGACAGATCCTCAGGTATGCTTAAGTTCATCTTGTGTTATATATCTCTCTCAACCTCTCTTTTATTTATGTTTTGAAATTGCATGACTTAAAAGTTGAAAGAGTTGTTGAATTATCCCTTTTGAAGTTATTTTTCAGATTTCTGGGGCATATGTCTTCCTTCCAAATGGCAAATTTCCCATAAAGCCTGAAGAAAAGGTCTGTGATACCTTATGATACATATTCT
The DNA here is from genome assembly GCF_040712315.1 of Castanea sativa. Classification (NCBI taxonomy): domain Eukaryota; kingdom Viridiplantae; phylum Streptophyta; class Magnoliopsida; order Fagales; family Fagaceae; genus Castanea; species Castanea sativa. The sequence goes on along the minus strand of NC_134013.1, from coordinate 61,615,754 downwards.
CCATTGAGAACTAATAATCATGGTAATCTCAATTTAAAGCTGTTAAAATTTTAGGTTGCTTTGACTGTTCTGCATGGACCAGTAGTAGAGGAAGTACATCAACAAATCAATCTGTGGATATATCAGGTGCCTTGCTTGTCATGATTGCTGTCTATGCATTATGTTTTTCCTCATAAACCTTTTTCCTTTGTTTCAGCACTGTGAACACTATTATTGCATGCTGAAGATAATGCAAATATATATTTTTTTAATTAACAATGAGCAGTCACTTCTAAATTTCAACTAAAGCCTACCATTTGGATTACAAGTTAAATTTCTTGTACTTATGCACAGTTTCAGAGATTAGGAAAGAAATCCTAATTCGGGTGCAACTAGTTACGGGTGCCGTTATAACTTCAGGGAATCTGATGTTGTAGTTATATGTGTTCAGAAGCTTAGATATTGCATATACATATTTTCTGTTTCGTTTGATTTCAATTGAGTGTGCTTCATATGATACATACCCATTAAAAAAAAAAACCTTGTTCAGAAGCTTTTGGCATATACACTAACACTTAAGTGTGTCATTTTTGTAGGTTTGGTTTGAAGCCATGAAATGTGACAGTAATATGAAAACATAGAGCAAAAATTTGTTATCATTGTCATGTGCACCTTTATGTTCCAGCTCTGACTGCCCTTATGCACCAATCGTGGTTGGGCTATAACTTAAAAAATTGATTGTAACTTAGATAATTAATGAAGCATTTTGAAGTAGGATCATTCATTATCTCTTTTTCTAATATCTTTGTTAGAATAAATGCTAGAACGCAATATCTTTAATATTTACTACTTAACAAAGATTCCGTTTCCCTGTTGCTAGTAATGTTATGTAAAAATGTGTTTGCAGACTACCAGACTTCACAAGAGGAAAGAGCATGCTGAAGTAGACTTTATTGTAATCTTTACCAGATAGCTCATTTTGTGTTGTTTATTGGTGTTGTTGCTTTATTATTATTATTATTATTATTATTTTCCTCATCTGGCTGGTAGAGAGAATCAAGAACTTAGGGGGGAAGGGGGGGGGGGGGTGTGGGTGGTGTTGGTTACATTTATTAATGACTCATATTCTAATGGACGCAATTTTCTCAAAAGGATATGTTGCTTACATGCCATTATATATAATATTTAACATGTTAATTAGTTTGTGTGCATCAGGATGCTAAGAATGGTTTCCAACTTGAACTTTTCCCCAAATTTCTTTGTATGTCCCTATATACCATCACTTTGGTCAGTGACCGTTTTTTGCCTAAATTGTTCCCTTTTAACCCAGATTTTCATTCAACACTTAAAAACGTTTGTTTAACTAGCTCTGGAGTTGGAGGACTTGCACCTTCACCTCTGGGAGCAGATCAAATCACTATGAGCAAGCTCTATTTGCTAGTGAAATTACCTTTCTTAGGATTATTAGACGGGAATTGGGAAAAAGACGATGCAAAATGCTGGTCATCACTTTCAAGCATTAATCAATGTGTTGATGAGATTTATGGAACACATTTTAGGGGCAAATTTAGTGTGGTCAGTCCTGCTTGTTGCAAATTTATCATTGTTATTAGTCACAAGTGTTGGCTTAAGATGTTCCCACTCAACCCATTGTTCCCTCTGTTGCTCAAGAGTAAATGTGCACGCAGTGCTTCTAAAGCTACACCAAAACCTTGGAGAATTTAATCATGCCTATGAATTTAGACAGGCTCATCATTGGCTACTGCAATATTAATAATGCATTGGCTAGTGATTGTAGTAAAATGTGGTCTTTTCTCTTTTTTGGAGTTTAATTGAGACCAAATTTTCCTAGTGTGTTGTTTTTACAATTTTCAATTCATCAATAAAATTCTTGTTGGCATTTAAGCCATTGCGTGCACATCGTTCTTGGAATGAATTTAGTTCAAGTTGCACTTATTTGAGTGATTTATGAGCATCCACATTGGTGGAACCATAAATTTAGCAATATTACTCCACAAAAAGCTACTTTATCTATCTTACCTTCTCACTTAACTAAACACCCAAAATCAGTGGTTTTATTTTAACTTTCAATACAATAAAATAATATATCCACTACAATAAAATAATATATTCACTACAAAGTAATGTGAACACATGAATAAAATAATATATTTAATATAAAGCAATGTGAACACGAAACTTAATAATATTTTTTTTACCTATGAGCTATAGTGCACAGCTAAAAAGTGGTTGTGCACTGTAGTTGTGGAGCCAAATTATTAGGCTTTGGCTCTACCAATATAGCCATAAATTTGTATTTGGTGGTGCTAAAAAGCTATATTGCTATTTTTAGTACCACCAATACTAATGCTGAATGTGTTTTGCAAAAAGGCGTTGTGGCTTAAAATATATGCTTAAAATATCATGACAAGTTCATTTATTGGAATTTACATTTTCATTCTAATTTATGCCACAAGTTTGGGGTCATCTAGTCACAGGGAAAAAAAAATGGTGATATAGAAATAGCATATTGAAAATACGATGACACCATAATATTTCATTTCAATAAAAATATTTGAAATGATCTTGAGAAAAGAATTGGTAACTTTGGTTTCCTCTTGATTTTCAAGAGTTAAATTACTGAAAGTTAAATACAACAAAAGAAAAGTGAACAAACAAATATCGTATATTTGGATGTGAGTTGGGTAACCTAGTAATTTATCAAGACATAGTTGAGTCTTTTGACTATATAAATAAATTTTGAAATCAAGAAAATGTGTTTATGCTATTTGAAAACTTTTCTTATGGTTTCAGTCTATTGGATATTTCACAAAATGAGGCTGTGCAGTATCAAAATAAAAAATAAGTATTACAACATGTTTTGGTTATTTTCAATGATAAAGTCATATATTATAAAATAAGGGACTTGAGTTCAAATTATGCTTACCCGAAAAAGAAATCTAGTAGTGTCTTGGTTTGACATTAAAAAAAAGTCATTATGGATTATAGGTAACAAATTTTAAAATATTATTATAACTATAGATGTAAAAAATAAATGTAAGATAAAAAAAAATAATAAAAAAGTTGAATATTGTTTCCTATGAATTATGAGTTGAAATTTTCTCGCAATACAATATGCATACGCATTGACGAGCCACAAATTTTCTGTCTAGTACCGAACACCCTCCTTTTCCTTAAAAAACAAGTGTGTGTAATTTTTCTATAAAAACAAAACATAAGTATTTCTATATATATATATACACACATACATACATATATATATTGTTCGTTTTTAGATCCCTATAAAAACTAGATTGTTTAACTTAATTAATTAACCAAGTGAATACTTAGGTTTATTATTCAGATCTAGGTTAAAGCAAAACAATCATATCATGCAAAGCAGCAAAAAATATAAAGAATACAAAGATCTGATGACCTAGGAAAACCAAACCGGTAAAAAACCTAGGGAGGATTTAACCTAGCTATCCTTAAAGTGAAAAACAAATCCACTAGAAAGAATTGAAGTTTGTACAATAAGACTTAGACCACTAACATCTACATCCTATTGCTACTTCGAGTAGAAAACTTACTACCACGGCCCCATAATAGCTCCGAGTTCATGGACTACTTATTTCCTTGATTTACAGCAACCACAGGTTCTCTTACTTGTGAATCTTGATCTTCTTGAATGTTCTTTATACAACAACTAAAACAACCATCAAGTTCTTGATGTGAATCTTGATCTTGATAGTTCAAAGTGTATGTGTATGAAGGTAACACCTCTGGATCTCACAAAAGATTCAACACACAATACTTCAAAGACATTAGAGAGCTTTTGGGTACAAAACCCTAGATCTACAAAAGAGGCACACTCTTCTCTCTCTTAAAATGCCCTTTTAAAAAATGTGATTAGGGTTTCCTTTATATACTAGAAGAAGTAGATCTGAAACCCTAATCCTTAATGGGCTTGAATTGTTGTTTGGGCCTTAATTAAAATTCTGCAGATACGACTCTAGATCGATCGAGCTTGTCTCTCGATCGGTCAAACCAGGCAAATTTTGAATTCTTCTTTTGGTAACTTGCTTGTTCTTGAATCTTGACTTGTATCACCTTGAGCATTGTCTAATAATACATATAGATTCTAAGATCTATACCTAGACAAGTTTGTGTTCACGATTTGCCAATTGTTCTAAACTTTTAGAACCTGACTTACATATATATATATATATATATATATATATGTTTTTGTTTCGATATCAAATAATTTATATTTCTATATATAAAACTATATTTTTAAAGTATATCTTTTTTATTATAAAACTAAAAGTTATTTTGATTCATTTAAAGAGGGTCACAATCCAATAAGTAATAAGTAGTATATAGCAAATATTTAAATCAATTGAACATTCACGAATTTCGAACTGATGCTTAGTTTAGTTTAGTTTTTTTAATTCTTTTTGGTACTTCTCTAGTGCCTAAATTCTACTAATTAAAGATAAATTTAATATATCTATTCTTATTATTAATTTTGGCATAATTTTTCAAGTTACACCTAGTGTGGTTAAGCAATGTTACAACAATTAAATTTTTTTTTTAAATGTGAATTTCACTAAATCTTCTGTTGAATTACATGTTTAATTTATGTAATTTTTTTATAAAAACAATTCATATGTATTTCTATATATATATATACATACTTATATATATATGTGTGTGTGTGTGTGTGTGTGTGTGTGTGTGTGTTTTGATATCAAATAATTTGTATTTCTATATATAAAACTATATTTTTAAAGTATATCTTTTTTATTATAAAGCTTAAAGTTATTTTGATTCATTTAAAGAGAGCCACAATCCCATAAGTAATAAGTAGAATATAGCAAATATTTAAATTAATTTAACATTCACGAATTTTGTACTGATGCTTAGTTTAGTTTTTTTTTTTTGGAATTTAAATTTTTATTCTAATTTATGCTACAATTTTGGGGTCATCTAGTCACAGAAAAAGAAGAATGGTGATACGGAAATAGCATATTTAAATTAAGACGACACCACAATATTTCATTTCAATAAAAAAAATTGAAATGATCTTGAGAAAAGTATTAGTAACTTTGGTTTCCTCTTGATTTTCAACTGTTGAATTACTAAAAGTTAAATACAACTAAAGAAAAGTGAACAAACAAGTAACGTATATTTGGATGTGAGTTGGATAACCTAGTAATTTATCAAGACCTAGTTATGAGCCTTTTGACTATATAAATAATTTTGAAATCAAGAAAATGTGTTTGTATTTGAAAACTTTTCACATGGTTTCAGTCTATTGGATATTTCAAAAAATGAGGCTGTGGAGTATAAAAATAAAAATAAGTATAACAACATGTTTTGGTTATTTTAAATGATAAAGTCTTATATTGTAAAATAAGGGAGTTGAGTTCAAATTATGCCTACCCAAAAAAGAAATCAGGTAGTGTCTTGGCTTGAAACTAAAAAACAGTCATCATGGATTATAGGTCACAAATTTTCAAATATTATTATAACTATATATGTAAAAAATAAATGTAAGATAAAAAATAAAATAAAAAGTTGAATATTGCGTCCAATGAATTTTTTGTTGACATTTTCTCGTAATACAATATGCATAAATTTTCAGTCAAGCACCAAACACCCACCTTTCCCTCAAAAAACAAGTGTGCGTAATTTTTCTAAAAAAACAAGACATAAGTATTTCTACACACACACACACACACACAGATATATATATATATATATATATATATATATGTTCTTGTTTTGATATCAAATAATTTATATTTCTATATATAAAACTATACTTTTAAAGTATATCTTTTTTATTACAAAGCTTAAAATTATTCTGATTCATTTAAAGAGGGCCACAATCCCATAAGTAATAAGTAGTATATAGCAAACATCTAAATTAATTTAACATTCACGAATTTTGTACTGATGCTTAGTTTAGTTTAGTTTAGTTTTTTTTTTGGTACTTCTCTAGTTCCTAAATTCTACTAATTAAAGATAAATTTAATATATCTGTTCTTATTATTATTATTGGCATAATTTGTCAAGTTACACCTAGTGTGGCTTTAAGTAATGTTACAACAGTTAAAATGTTTTTTTTTTATTGTGAATTTCACTAAATCTACTGTTAAATTACATGTATACTGTATAACCTCCATGCCTTTAAAATTTTAAAAGGATCAGAGATCAATAGCTTGTTAATCTATTAAATGTTCAAAATTTCAGTCCAAATTTTGATATTAAAATTATACATTAAAAAAGAGTTTATGGACCGAATAGTAAATAACATCAGATTAGCACGAAATTTGACAAGAGTATTATGAATATAGAAAAAAAATGCAATGAAATAGTGTGTACGTTGGGTTAAAAAATGTAATTCGTCAGACAAAATTTTTACACAAACTTGATTAATATATTTTGGGTAGTATGCATGCAGGTTGGGTTAAAAGATTTATATACTATAATAATAGAAAAGGATCAAAACACTTATAATATATTCATTAAAATGTTTCTATTTTTCTTTTTTTTTCAGGTGTATTTTTCGTGTGAGGTTATTTTTTTAACTGATAAGATACTGTGAGTTGTATATAGTATATACTCAAAATCGTGGATATTGTAAATGAGAAGTTGACAATTGTTTTGTGCTTGGTTAATAGGAAAAGTAGCAACAACCATGGAAGTTTGATTCAAAATCCTTGATCTTTATACCAAAAGACCCCTTCAGGTCTATTATTATTATTAGTATTATTATTCTATATATATATACACACACACACACACACACACACACAGATATATATATATATATATATATATATATATATATATATATATGTGTATATGTTTTTTTTATATCAAATAATTTATATTTCAATATATAAAATTATATTTTTAAAGTATATTCTTTTTATTATAAAGCTTAAAGTTATTTTGATTCATTTAAAGTGAGTCACAATCCCATAAGTAATAAGTAGTATATAGCAAATATTTAAATTAATTTAGCATTCACGAATTTTGTACTAATGCTTAGTTTAGTTTAGTTTTTCTTTTTCTTTTATTGTACTTCTCTAGTTCCTAAATTCTACTAATTAAAGATAAATTTAATATATCTGTTCTTCTTATTATTATTGGCATAATTTGCTAAGTTACACCTAGTGTGGCTTTAAGCAATGTTACAACAGTTAAAATGTTTTTTTTTTTAATGTGAATTATACTAAATATACTATTGAATTACATGTTTATTGTATAACCTCCATGCCTTTAAAATTTTAAAATGCTTAGAGATCAATAGCACGTTAATCTATTAAATTTTCAAAATTTAAGTCCAAATTTTTATATTAAAATTATGCATTAAAAAGGAGTTTATGGACTGAATAGTAAATAACATCAGATTAGCACTAAATTTGACAAGCGTATTATGAATATAGAAAAAAAATGCAATGAAATAGTGTGTACGTTGGGTTAAAAAATGTAATTCGTCAGTCAAAATTTTTACACAAACTTGATTAATATATTTTGGGTAGTACGCATGCAGGTTGGGTTAAAAGATTTATATGCTATAATAATAGAAAAGGATCAAAACACTTGTAATATATTTATTAAAATGTTTCTATTTTTCTTTTTTTGAGGTGTACTTTTCGTGTGAGGTTTTTTTTTTTTTTAACAGATAAGATACTGTGAGTTGTATATAGTATATACTCAAAATCGTTGATATTGTAAATGAGAAGTTGACAACTGTTTTGTGTTTAGTTAATAGGAAAAGTAGCAACAACCATAGAAGTTTTATTCAAAATCCTTGATCTTTATACCAAAAGACCCCTTCAGGTCTATTATTATTATTATTATTAGTATTATTAAATTCATTATTTCCAAGAACATCTTTGGGAAAAATGACCAACATCAATGAAGTATAACCTATTGTGATCTTAATGAAAGTTTTCTAGCATTGATGGTGTTAATAGAACGGATTTTGATGTATTAAACTAATGCATCAATGACACTTAAACAAGTTTCAGCTTTTATGTCTTTGGTAAGTACTATAAATCCACATCCTCTCGCTTCCATTAGCCTCAAGAGTCCTCCAATACCATTGATAAACCAGTAGTCACACATACTAAAAGTTTATCCTTTTTGATAACTACCATGGCATATAAATCACAAAGGATTGCTCTCATGTTAATATCTGCTTGTTTGGCAGTGTTGGCTCCTACAGGGCTAGCTCAATTGCCACAAACACCTGGATTGCCTCAAATACCTGGATTGTCAGAAATATCTGGATTGTTGCCACAAATAACTAGATTGTTCCCAAACCTTGGAGCTGGGGGACTTTCAGGGGCAAATGGGCAGTGCTTGTCATCTCTTGTAGACATACCAGGGTGTCTTACTCAAGTTTTTGGTTCACTTGTCAATGGCCAATTCAGCATTATAGGTTCCTCTTGCTGCAAAGCCATCTCGAAGATTGAGGGAAACTGCTTGTCTAATTTGTTCCCCTCCAATCCCATCTTTGCTCCTTTGCTCAATAACTCTTGTGGTCAACCATCTAAAGGAAATGGACAGGTCTCCGGAATCACCGCGAGTAAGGCCGCTTTACCAGGGATTTTATCGGGTAATCAAGACATACAGGAATGCTGGTCATCTCTTTCAGGTGTACCAGGGTGTCTTACAGACGTTATGAATTCACTCTTTAATGGCAGAGTTAAATTCTTCGGACCTACTTGTTGTAAAGCCATCACTTTGGTCAGTGACCATTGCTTGCCCAAATTGTTCCCTTTTAACCCAGCTTTTCATTCAACGCTTGAAAACGTTTGTTTAACTGGCTCTGGAGTTGGAGGACCTGCACCTTCACCTCTGGGAGCAAATCAGATCTCTGTGAGCAAGCTCTATTTGCCAGGGAAATTACCTTTCCTAGGACTATCAAACTGGAATTGGGAAAAGGACGTTGCAAAATGCTGGTCATCACTTTCAAGCATTAATCGGTGTGTTGATGAGATTTATGGAACACTTTCCAGGGGTAAGTTTAGTTTGGTCGGTCCTGCTTGCTGCAAATCCATCATTGTTATTAGTCACAAGTGTTGGCCCAAGATGTTCCCACTCAACCCACTGTTCCCTCCATTGCTCAGGAGTAAATGTGCACGCAGTACTTCTAGGGCTGCAGCAAAATCTTGGAGAATTTAATCATGCCTACGAATTCAGACAGGCTCTTCATTGGCTACTGCAATATTAATAATGCATTGGCTAGTGAATGTAGTAAAATGTGGTCTTTTTTATTTCGGAGTTTAATTGAGACCAACGTTTCCTAGGGTGTTGTTTTTAGAATTTTCAATTCATCAATAGAATTCTTGTTGGCATTTAAGCCATTGCGTGCATGTCGTTCTTGGAATGAATTTTGTTCAAGTTGCATTTATTTAAGTGATTTACTCTCTTTTATAATGTGTTATGCAAAGGGCATTGTAGCTTAAAATATATGCTTAAATTATCGTGATAAGTTCATTTATTGGAATTTACATTTTCATTCTAATTTATGCTACAATTTTGGGGTCATCTAGTCACAAAAAAAGGGAAATGGTGATACAGAAATAGCATATTTAAATTACCCTGACACCAAAATATTTTATTTCAATAAAAAAAAAAAAGAAATGATCTTGAGAAAAGTATTGGTAACTTTGGTTTCCTCTTGATTTTCAACAGTTGAATTACTGAAAGTTAAATACAACTAGAGAAAAATGAACAAACAAATAACTTATATTTGGATGTGAGTTGGGTAACCTATTAATTTATCAAGACCTAGTTATGAGCCTTTTGACTATATAAATAAAATTTTGAAATTAAGAAAATGTGTTTGTATTTGAAAACTTTTCACATGGTTTCAGTCTATTGGATATTTCACAAAATAAGGCTGTGCAATATCAAAATAAAAAATATATATAACAACATGGTTTGGTTATTTTCAATGATAAAGTCTTAAATTGTAAAATAAGGGTCTTGAGTTCAAATTATGCCTACCCAAAAAAGATACCAGGTAGTGTCTTGGCTTGAAACTAAAAAACAGTCATTATGGATTGTCGATCACAAATTTCAAATATTATTATAACTATATATGTAAAAAATAATTGTAAGATAAAATATAAAAAAAAGTTGAATATTGTGTCCTTTGAATTGTTTGTTAAAATTTTCTTGAAATACAATATGCATATACAGTGAAGAGCCACAAATTTTCCGTCAATTACCGAACACCCTCCTTTCCCTAAAAAAGCAAGTGTGCATAATTTTTCTATAAAAACAAGACATAAGTATTTCTATATACAAATATATATATATATATATATATATATATATATATATATATATATCTATACTATTATTTAAGGGGCATCTTCTGTTTGGATTCCTCATTTTTTAGTTCAAAAATGCCCCTACACTTCTATGTTTAAGTAAAGACAAAACTAAAGGACAATCCGGTAAAAATGCAACTTTAACTCCCACTAAAATATTGCCGAAAAAATATGACCACTTTCCTATTAATTTTCAAATTGATTTATTCACTTACTAGCCTCATCGCGCACACGCGTGATGAGGATCTTTTTTTTTGGATTTAGTATTATAATTTTTCTTTCATCACAATTTGAAAAAATAGATAGGATTTTTTTTTCAAAGAGAATATGACTCATTTTTCAATTAGAAGCTTTTGCGTGTTTATCTAAATCCAATTGATGATGTAATAGTTATCAAAAAAAAATTGATAATGTAATAAATCCAAAAAAAAAATGATAATATAATAGTTTACAAAAGAAACATGGGATAGTTTAGTCTGACACTTTTTTTTTTTTTTAATGTGGGATGGTTTTTCCTTATTGTATTGGAGGGGTAGTTATTTTCTTTCAAACATGAGTAGTGGGAAGTTCTTTTTTTGAGAAGATAAGTGGGGAAGTTTTATTGTACACGTTTCTTTTTTATGAGAAATTCTATTCAGAAAATGTGGAGAAGATAAATACGTGGGGAATTTTTTAAGCTATTGAGTAGAAGTAGGAATTTATTAGAAGTAGGAATGCATTTCAATGTAGAAGTAGGAATTCATTATTTTGTCAATTTGCTATTTTAACCCCTTTTTAAAGTTGTTGGTTAATTAATTTTGGGGCATTTTTGGCAGTAAAAAAAGCAATAACTAACTTTCTGAATCTTCTTAAAATATACAGATAAATTAGATTTTCAAAATAAAAATTATATATATAGATAAAAAAAAAACACAATTTTTTTTCTTTCAAAATAGGACCACTAAAAAAAAAAAGCTTCATCGCATGTGCGAAGCGCATGAGATGAGGCTAGTATCTATCTATTTATCTATACTACTATTTAAGGGGTTTTCCCTATTTGGATTCCTCATTTTTTGGTTAAAAAATGCCCCTATACTCCTATGTTTAAGTAGAGACAAAACTAAAGAATAATCTGATAAAAAAGTAACTTTAACTCCCACTAAAACATTGCCTAAAAAATAGGACCACTCTTTCAAATTACTTTATCCACTTAGAAATTAGATTCTCAAAATAAAAATTATATATAAAATAAAAATCAGAGTTATTTTTTTCTGCTAAAAAAAAAAGCCTCGTCGCACGCCTGAAGTGCGTGTGATGAGGCTAGTGTGTGTGTATATATATATATATGTTTTTGTTTTGACAACAAATAATTTATATTTCTATATATAAAAGTATATTTTTAAAGTATATTTTTTTTATTATAAAGCTTAAAGTTATTTTGAATTATTTAAAGAGAGTCACAATCCAGTAACTAATAAGTAGTATATAGCAAATATTTAAATTAATTGAACATTCACGATTTTTGTACTGGTGTCTAGTTTAGTTTAGTTTTTTTTTTTTTTGTACTTCTCTAGTGCCTAAGTTCTACTAATTAAAGATAAATTTAATATATATGTTCTTATTATTATTATTGGCATAATTTGTCAAGTTACACCTAGTGTGGCTTAAGTAATATTACAATAGTTAAAATGTTTTTTTTTTTTAATGTGAATTGCATTAAATCTACTGTTGAATTACATGTTTACTGTATGTAACTTTTCTATAAAAACAAATCATATATATTTCTATATATATATATATATATATATATATATATATATATAGACACACACACACACACACACACACACACACATATATATATGTATATATGTATTTTTTATATCAAATAATTTATATTTCAATATATAAAATTATATTTTTAAAGTATATTCTTTTTATTATAAAGCTTAAAGTTATTTTGATTCATTTAAAGTGAGTCACAATCCCATAAGTAATAAGTAGTATATAGCAAATATTTAAATTAATTTAGCATTCACGAATTTTGTACTGATGCTTAGTTTAGTTTAGTTTTTCTTTTTCTTTTTTTGTACTTCTCTAGTTCCTAAATTCTACTAATTAAAGATAAATTTAATATATCTGTTCTTCTTATTATTATTGGCATAATTTGCCAAGTTACACCTAGTGTGGCTTTAAGCAATGTTACAACAGTTACAATGTTTTTTTTTAATGTGAATTTCACTAAATCTACTATTGAATTACATGTTTATTGTATAACCTCCATGCCTTTAAAATTTTAAAATGGTTAGAGATCAATAGCACGTTAATCTATTAAATTTTCAAAATTTAAGTCCAAATTTTTATATTAAAATTATGCATTAAAAAGGAGTTTATGAACTGAATAGTAAATAACATCAGATTAGCACAAAATTTGACACACGTATTATGAATATAGAAAAAAAAATTTTAATTCAATAGTGTGTACGTTGGGTTAAAAAATGTAATTCGTCAGTCAAAATTTTTACACAAACTTGATTAATATATTTTGGGTAGTACGCATGCAGGTTGGGTTAAAAGATTTATATGCTATAATAATAGAAAAGGATCAAAACACTTGTAATATATTTATTAAAATCTTTCTATTTTTCTTTTTTTTGAGGTGTACTTTTCGTGTGAGGTTTTTTTTTTTTTTTTAACTGATAAGATACTGTGAGTTGTATATAGTATATACTCAAAATCGTTGATATTGTAAATGAGAAGTTGACAACTGTTTTGTGTTTGGTTAATAGGAAAAGTAGCAACAACCATAGAAGTTTTATTCAAAATCCTTGATCTTTATACCAAAAGACCCCTTCAGGTCTATTATTATTATTATTAGTATTATTAAATTCATTATTTCCAAGAACATCTTTGGGAAAAATGACCAACATCAATGAAGTATAACTTATTGTGATCTTAATGAAAGTTTTCTAGCATTGATGGTATTAATAGAACGGATTTTGATGTATTAAACTAATGCATCAATGACACTTAAACAAGTTTCAGCTTTTATGTCTTTGGTAAGTACTATAAATCCACATCCTCTCGCTTCCATTAGCCTCAAGAGTCCTCCAATACCATTGATAAACCAGTAGTCACACATACTAAAAGTTTATCCTTTTTGATAGCTACCATGGCATATAAATCACAAAGGATTGCTCTCATGTTAATATCTGCTTGTTTGGCAGTGTTGGCTCCTACAGGGCTAGCTCAATTGTCACAAACACCTGGATTGCCTCAAATACCTGGATTGTCAGAAATATCTGGATTGTTGCCACAAATAACTAGATTGTTCCCAAACATTGGAGCTGGGGGACTTTCAGGGGCAAATGGGCAGTGCTTGTCATCTCTTGTAGACATACCAGGGTGTCTTACTCAAGTTTTTGGTTCACTTGTCAATGGCCAATTCAGCATTATAGGTTCCTCTTGTTGCAAAGCCATCTCGAAGATTGAGGGAAGTTGCTTGTCTAATTTGTTCCCCTCCAATCCCATCTTTGCTCCTTTGCTCAATAACTCTTGTGGTCAACCATCTAAAGGAAATGGACAGGTCTCCGGAATCACCGCGAGTAAGGCCGCTTTACCAGGGATTTTATCGGGTAATCAAGACATACAGGAATGCTGGTCATCTCTTTCAGGTGTACCAGGGTGTCTTACAGACGTTATGAATTCACTCATTAATGGCAGAGTTAAATTCTTCGGACCTACTTGTTGTAAAGCCATCACTTTGGTCAGTGACCATTGCTTGCCTAAATTGTTCCCTTTTAACCCCGCTTTTCATTCAACGCTTGAAAACGTTTGTTTAACTGGCTCTGGAGTTGGAGGACCTGCACCTTCACCTCTGGGAGCAAATCAGATCTCTGTGAGCAAGCTCTATTTGCCAGGGAAATTACCTTTCCTAGGACTATCAAACGGGAATTGGGAAAAGGATGTTGCAAAATGCTGGTCATCACTTTCAAGCATTAATCGGTGTGTTGATGAGATTTATGGAACACTTTCCAGGGGTAAGTTTAGTTTGGTCGGTCCTGCTTGCTGCAAATCCATCACTGTTATTAGTCACAAGTGTTGGCCCAAGATGTTCCCACTCAACCCACTGTTCCCTCCATTGCTCAGGAGTAAATGTGCACGCAGTGCTTCTAGGGCTGCAGCAAAATCTTGGAGAATTTAATCATGCCTACGAATTCAGACAGGCTCTTCATTGGCTACTGCAATATTAATAATGCATTGGCTAGTGAATGTAGTAAAATGTGGTCTTTTTTATTTCGGAGTTTAATTGAGACCAACGTTTCCTAGGGTGTTGTTTTTAGAATTTTCAATTCATCAATAAAATTCTTGTTGGCATTTAAGCCATTGCGTGCATGTCGTTCTGGGAATGAATTTTGTTCAAGTTGCATTTATTTAAGTGATTTACTCTCTTTTATAATGTGTTATGCAAAGGGCATTGTAGCTTAAAATATATGCTTAAATTATCGTGATAAGTTCATTTATTGGAATTTACATTTTCATTCTAATTTATGCTACAATTTTGGGGTCATCTAGTCACAAAAAAAGGGAAATGGTGATACAGAAATAGCATATTTAAATTACCACGACACCACAATATTTTATTTCAATAAAAAAAAAGAAATGATCTTGAGAAAAGTATTGGTAACTTTGGTTTCCTCTTGATTTTCAACAGTTGAATTACTGAAAGTTAAATACAACTAGAGAAAAATGAACAAACAAATAACTTATATTTGGATGTGAGTTGGGTAACTTATTAATTTATCAAGACCTAGTTATGAGCCTTTTGACTATATAAATAAAATTTTGAAATTAAGAAAATGTGTTTGTATTTGAAAAATTTTCACATGGTTTCAGTCTATTGGATATTTCACAAAATAAGGCTGTGCAATATCAAAATAAAAAATATATATAACAACATGGTTTGGTTATTTTCAATGATAAAGTCTTAAATTGTAAAATAAGGGTCTTGAGTTCAAATTATGCCTACCCAAAAAAGATACCAGGTAGTGTCTTGGCTTGAAACTAAAAAACAGTCATTATGGATTGTCGATCACAAATTTCAAATATTATTATAACTATATATGTAAAAAATAATTGTAAGATAAAATATAAAAAAAAGTTGAATATTGTGTCCTTTGAATTGTTTGTTAAAATTTTCTTGAAATACAATATGCATATACAGTGAAGAGCCACAAATTTTCCGTCAATTACCGAACACCCTCCTTTCCCTAAAAAAGCAAGTGTGCATAATTTTTCTATAAAAACAAGACATAAGTATTTCTATATACAAATATATATATATATATATATATATATATATATATCTATACTATTATTTAAGGGGCATCTTCTGTTTGGATTCCTCATTTTTTAGTTCAAAAATGCCCCTACACTTCTATGTTTAAGTAAAGACAAAACTAAAGGACAATCCGGTAAAAATGCAACTTTAACTCCCACTAAAATATTGCCGAAAAAATAGGACCACTTTCCTATTAATTTTCAAATTGATTTATTCACTTACTAGCCTCATCGCGCACACGCGTGATGAGGATCTTTTTTTTTGGATTTAGTATTATAATTTTTCTTTCATCACAATTTGAAAAAATAGATAGGATTTTTTTTTCAAAGAGAATATGACTCATTTTTCAATTAGAAGCTTTTGCGTGTTTATCTAAATCCAATTGATGATGTAATAGTTATCAAAAAAAAATTGATAATGTAATAAATCCAAAAAAAAAATGATAATATAATAGTTTACAAAAGAAACATGGGATAGTTTAGTCTGACACTTTTTTTTTTTTTTAATGTGGGATGGTTTTTCCTTATTGTATTGGAGGGGTAGTTATTTTCTTTCAAACATGAGTAGTGGGAAGTTCTTTTTTTGAGAAGATAAGTGGGGAAGTTTTATTGTACACGTTTCTTTTTTATGAGAAATTCTATTCAGAAAATGTGGAGAAGATAAATACGTGGGGAATTTTTTAAGCTATTGAGTAGAAGTAGGAATTTATTAGAAGTAGGAATGCATTTCAATGTAGAAGTAGGAATTTATTATTTTGTCAATTTGCTATTTTAACCCCTTTTTAAAGTTGTTGGTTAATTAATTTTGGGGCATTTTTGGCAGTAAAAAAAGCAATAACTAACTTTCTGAATCTTCTTAAAATATACAGATAAATTAGATTTTCAAAATAAAAATTATATATATAGAAAAAAAAAAAACACAATTTTTTTGCTTTCAAAATAGGCCCACTAAAAAAAAAAAGCCTCATCGCATGTGCGAAGCGCATGGGATGAGGCTAGTATCTATCTATTTATCTATACTACTATTTAAGGGGCTTTCCCTATTTGGATTCCTTATTTTTTAGTTAAAAAATGCCCATATACTCCTATGTTTAAGTAGAGACAAAACTAAAGGATAATCTGATAAAAAAGTAACTTTAACTCCCACTAAAACATTGTCTAAAAAATAAGACCACTCTTTCAAATTACTTTATCCACTTATAAATTAGATTCTCAAAATAAAAATTATATATAAAATAAAAATCAAAGTTATTTTTTTCTGCTAAAAAAAAAAGCCTAGTCGCGCGCCTGAAGTGCGTGTGATGAGGCTAGTGTATATATATATGTTTTTGTTTTGACAACAAATAATTTATATTTCTATATATAAAACTATATTTTTAAACTATATATTTTTTATTATAAAGCTTAAAGTTATTTTGAATTATTTAAAGAGAGTCACAATCCAGTAACTAATAAGTTGTATATAGCAAATATTTAAATTAATTGAACATTCACGATTTTTGTACTGGTGCCTAGTTTAGTTTAGTTTTTTTTTTTTTTTGTACTTCTCTAGTGCCTAAGTTCTACTAATTAAAGATAAATTTAATATATCTGTTCTTATTATTATTATTGGCATAATTTGTCAAGTTACACCTAGTGTGGCTTAAGTAATATTACAATAGTTAAAATGTTTTTTTTTTTTTTTAATGTGAATTGCACTAAATCTACTGTTGAATTACATGTTTACTGTATGTAACTTTTCTATAAAAACAAATCATATATATTTCTATATATATATATATATATATATATATATATATATAGACACACACACACACATACACACACACACATATATATATGTATATATGTATTTTTTATATCAAATAATTTATATTTCAATATATAAAATTTTATTTTTAAAGTATATTCTTTTTATTATAAAACTTAAAGTTATTTTGATTCATTTAAAGTGAGTCACAATCCCATAAGTAATAAGTAGTATATAGCAAATATTTAAATTAATTTAGCATTCACGAATTTTGTACTGATGCTTAGTTTAGTTTAGTTTTTCTTTTTCTTTTTTTGTACTTCTCTAGTTCCTAAATTCTACTAATTAAAGATAAATTTAATATATCTGTTCTTATTATTATTATTGGCATAATTTGCCAAGTTACACCTAGTGTGGCTTTAAGCAATGTTACAACAGTTACAATGTTTTTTTTTAATGTGAATTTCACTAAATCTACTATTGAATTACATGTTTATTGTATAACCTCCATGCCTTTAAAATTTTAAAATGCTTAGAGATCAATAGCACGTTAATCTATTAAATTTTCAAAATTTAAGTCCAAATTTTTATATTAAAATTATGCATTAAAAAGGAGTTTATGAACTGAATAGTAAATAACATCAGATTAGCACAAAATTTGACACACGTATTATGAATATAGAAAAAAAATTTTTTAATTCAATAGTGTGTACGTTGGGTTAAAAAATGTAATTCGTCAGTCAAAATTTTTACACAAACTTGATTAATATATTTTGGGTAGTACGCATGCAGGTTGGGTTAAAAGATTTATATGCTATAATAATAGAAAAGGATCAAAACACTTGTAATATATTTATTAAAATGTTTCTATTTTTCTTTTTTTTGAGGTGTACTTTTCGTGTGAGGTTTTTTTTTTTTTTTTTTAAACTGATAAGATACTGTGAGTTGTATATAGTATATACTCAAAATCGATGATATTGTAAATGAGAAGTTGACAACTGTTTTGTGTTTGGTTAATAGGAAAAGTAGCAACAACCATAGAAGTTTTATTCAAAATCCTTGATCTTTATACCAAAAGACCCCTTCAGGTCTATTATTATTATTATTAGTATTATTAAATTCATTATTTCCAAGAACATCTTTGGGAAAAATGACCAACATCAATGAAGTATAACTTATTGTGATCTTAATGAAAGTTTTCTAGCATTGATGGTATTAATAGAACGGATTTTGATGTATTAAACTAATGCATCAATGACACTTAAACAAGTTTCAGCTTTTATGTCTTTGGTAAGTACTATAAATCCACATCCTCTCGCTTCCATTAGCCTCAAGAGTCCTCCAATACCATTGATAAACCAGTAGTCACACATACTAAAAGTTTATCCTTTTTGATAGCTACCATGGCATATAAATCACAAAGGATTGCTCTCATGTTAATATCTGCTTGTTTGGCAGTGTTGGCTCCTACAGGGCTAGCTCAATTGTCACAAACACCTGGATTGCCTCAAATACCTAGATTGTCAGAAATATCTGGATTGTTGCCACAAATAACTATATTGTTCCCAAACCTTGGAGCTGGGGGACTTTCAGGGGCAAATGGGCAGTGCTTGTCATCTCTTGTAGACATACCAGGGTGTCTTACTCAAGTTTTTGGTTCACTTGTCAATGGCCAATTCAGCATTATAGGTTCCTCTTGTTGCAAAGCCATCTCGAAGATTGAGGGAAGTTGCTTGTCTAATTTGTTCCCCTCCAATCCCATCTTTGCTCCTTTGCTCAATAACTCTTGTGGTCAACCATCTAAAGGAAATGGACAGGTCTCCGGAATCACTGCGAGTAAGGCCGCTTTACCAGGGATTTTATCGGGTAATCAAGACATACAGGAATGCTGGTCATCTCTTTCAGGTGTACCAGGGTGTCTTACAGACGTTATGAATTCACTCTTTAATGGCAGAGTTAAATTCTTCGGACCTACTTGTTGTAAAGCCATCACTTTGGTCAGTGACCATTGCTTGCCTAAATTGTTCCCTTTTAACCCAGCTTTTCATTCAACGCTTGAAAACGTTTGTTTAACTGGCTCGGAGTTGGAGGACTCCGCACCTTCACCTCTGGGAGCAAATCAGATCTCTGTGAGCAAGCTCTATTTGCCAGGGAAATTACCTTTCCTAGGACTATCAAACGGGAATTGGGAAAAGGATGTTGCAAAATGCTGGTCATCACTTTCAAGCATTAATCGGTGTGTTGATGAGATTTATGGAACACTTTCCAGGGGTAAGTTTAGTTTGGTCGGTCCTGCTTGCTGCAAATCCATCACTGTTATTAGTCACAAGTGTTGGCCCAAGATGTTCCCACTCAACCCACTGTTCCCTCCATTGCTCAGGAGTAAATGTGCACGCAGTGCTTCTAGGGCTGCAGCAAAATCTTGGAGAATTTAATCATGCCTACGAATTCAGACAGGCTCTTCATTGGCTACTGCAATATTAATAATGCATTGGCTAGTGAATGTAGTAAAATGTGGTCTTTTTTATTTCGGAGTTTAATTGAGACCAACGTTTCCTAGGGTGTTGTTTTTAGAATTTTCAATTCATCAATAAAATTCTTGTTGGCATTTAAGCCATTGCGTGCATGTCGTTCTGGGAATGAATTTTGTTCAAGTTGCATTTATTTAAGTGATTTACTCTCTTTTATAATGTGTTATGCAAAGGGCATTGTAGCTTAAAATATATGCTTAAATTATCGTGATAAGTTCATTTATTGGAATTTACATTTTCATTCTAATTTATGCTACAATTTTGGGGTCATCTAGTCACAAAAAAAGGGAAATGGTGATACAGAAATAGCATATTTAAATTACCCTGACACCACAATATTTTATTTCAATAAAAAAAAAAAAGAAATGATCTTGAGAAAAGTATTGGTAACTTTGGTTTCCTCTTGATTTTCAACAGTTGAATTACTGAAAGTTAAATACAACTAGAGAAAAATGAACAAACAAATAACTTATATTTGGATGTGAGTTGGGTAACTTATTAATTTATCAAGACCTAGTTATGAGCCTTTTGACTATATAAATAAAATTTTGAAATTAAGAAAATGTGTTTGTATTTGAAAAATTTTCACATGGTTTCAGTCTATTGGATATTTCACAAAATAAGGCTGTGCAATATCAAAATAAAAAATATATATAACAACATGGTTTGGTTATTTTCAATGATAAAGTCTTAAATTGTAAAATAAGGGTCTTGAGTTCAAATTATGCCTACCCAAAAAAGATACCAGGTAGTGTCTTGGCTTGAAACTAAAAAACAGTCATTATGGATTGTCGATCACAAATTTCAAATATTATTATAACTATATATGTAAAAAATAATTGTAAGATAAAATATAAAAAAAAGTTGAATATTGTGTCCTTTGAATTGTTTGTTAAAATTTTCTTGAAATACAATATGCATATACAGTGAAGAGCCACAAATTTTCCGTCAATTACCGAACACCCTCCTTTCCCTAAAAAAGCAAGTGTGCATAATTTTTCTATAAAAACAAGACATAAGTATTTCTATATACAAATATATATATATATATATATATATACTATTATTTAAGGGGTATCTTCTGTTTGGATTCCTCATTTTTTAGTTCAAAAATGCCCCTACACTTCTATGTTTAAGTAAAGACAAAACTAAAGGACAATCTGGTAAAAATGCAACTTTAACTCCCACTAAAATATTGCCGAAAAAATAGGACCACTTTCCTATTAATTTTCAAATTGATTTATTCACTTACGAGCCTCATCGCGCACACGCGTGATGAGGATCTTTTTTTTTGGATTTAGTATTATAATTTTTCTTTCATCACAATTTGAAAAAATAGATAGGATTTTTTTTTTTCAAAGAGAATATGACTCATTTTTCAATTAGAAGCTTTTGCGTGTTTATCTAAATCCAATTGATGATGTAATAGTTATAAAAGAAAAAATTGATAATGTAATAAATCCAAAAAAAAAATGATAATATAATAGTTTACAAAAGAAACATGGGATAGTTTAGTCTGACACTTTTTTTTTTTTTAATGTGGGATGGTTTTTCCTTATTGTATTGGAGGGGTAGTTATTTTCTTTCAAACATGAGTAGTGGGAAGTTCTTTTTTTGAGAAGAAAAGTGGGGAAGTTTTATTGTACACGTTTCTTTTTTATGAGAACTTCTATTCAGAAAATGTGGAGAAGATAAATACGTGGGGAATTTTTTAAGCTATTGAGTAGAAGTGGGAATTTATTAGAAGTAAGAAGGAATTTCAATGTAGAAGTAGGAATTTATTATTTTGTCAATTTACTATTTTAACCCCTTTTTAAAGTTGTTGGTTAATTAATTTAGGGGCATTTTTGGCAGTAAAAAAAGCAATAACTAACTTTCTGAATCTTCTTAAAATATACAGATAAATTAGATTTTCAAAATAAAAATTATATATATAGATAAAAAAAAAACACACAATTTTTTTTCTTTCGAAATAGGACCACTAAAAAAAAAAGCTTCATCGCATGCGCGAAGCGCATGTGATGAGGCTAGTATCTATCTATTTATCTATACTACTATTTAAGGGGTTTTCCCTATTTGGATTCCTCATTTTTTTGTTAAAAAATGCCCCTATACTCCTATGTTTAAGTAGAGACAAAACTAAAGGATAATCTGATAAAAAAGTAACTTTAACTCCCACTAAAACATTGCCAAAAAAATAGGACCACTCTTTCAAATTACTTTATCCACTTATAAATTATATTCTCAAAATAAAAATTATATATAAAATAAAAATCAGAGTTATTTTTTTCTGCTAAAAAAAAGCCTCGTCGCACGCGCGAAGTGCGTGTGATGAGGCTAGTGTATATATATATATGTTTTTGTTTTGACAACAAATAATTTATATTTCTATATATAAAACTATATTTTTAGAGTATATTTTTTTTATTATAAAGCTTAAAGTTATTTTGAATTATTTAAAGAGAGTCACAATCCAGTAACTAATAAGTAGTATATAGCAAATATTAAAATTAATTGAACATTCACGATTTTTGTACTGGTGCCTAGTTTAGTTTAGTTTTTTTTTTCTTTTTTGTACTTCTCTAGTGCCTAAGTTCTACTAATTAAAGATAAATTTAATATATCTATTCTTATTATTATTATTGGCCTAATTTGTCAAGTTACACCTAGTGTGGCTTAAGTAATATTACAATAGTTAAATTTTTTTTTTTTTAATGTGAATTGCACTAAATCTACTGTTGAATTACATGTTTACTGTATGTAACTTTTCTATAAAAACAAATCATATATATTTCTATATATATATATATATATATATATATATACACACACACACACACACACATACACACACACACACATATATTCTTTTTATTATAAAGCTTAAAGCTATTTTGATTCATTTAAAGTGAGTCACAATCCCATAAGTAATAAGTAGTATATAGCAAATATTTAAATTAATTTAGCATTCACAAATTTTGTATTGATGCCTAGTTTAGTTTAGTTTTTCTTTTTCTTTTATCGTACTTCTCTAGTTCCTAAATTCTACTAATTAAAGATAAATTTAATATATCTGTTCTTCTTATTATTATTGGCATAATTTGCCAAGTAACACCTAGTGTGGCTTTAAACAATGTTATAACAGTTAAAATGTTTTTTTTTTTTTAATGTGAATTTCACTAAATCTACTATTGAATTACATGTTTATTGTATAACCTCCATGCCTTTAAAATTTTAAAATTCTTAGAGATCAATAGCACGTTAATCTATTAAATTTTTAAAATTTAAGTCCAAATTTTTATATTAAAATTATGCATTAAAAAGGAGTTTATGAATTGAATAGTAAATAACATCAGATTAGCACAAAATTTGACACACGTATTATGAATATAGGAAAAAAAAATTTTAATTCAATAGTGTGTACG
This sequence comes from Castanea sativa, assembly GCF_040712315.1. Lineage (NCBI taxonomy): Eukaryota > Viridiplantae > Streptophyta > Magnoliopsida > Fagales > Fagaceae > Castanea > Castanea sativa. The sequence goes on along the minus strand of NC_134013.1, from coordinate 61,592,386 downwards.
TTGGGTTAAAAAATGAAATTCATCAGTCAAAATTTTTACACAAACTTGATTAATATATTTTGGGTAGTACGCATGCAGGTTGGGTTAAAAGATTTATATGCTATAATAATAGAAAAGGATCAAAACACTTGTAATATATTTATTAAAATCTTTCTATTTTTCTTTTTTTTGAGCTGTACTTTTCGTGTGAGGTTTTTTTTTTTTTTTTTTAACTGATAAGATACTGTGAGTTGTATATAGTATATACTCAAAATCGATGATATTGTAAATGAGAAGTTGACAACTGTTTTGTGTTTGGTTAATAGGAAAAGTAGCAACAACCATAGAAGTTTTTTTCAAAATCCTTGATCTTTATACCAAAAGACCCCTTCAGGTCTATTATTATTATTATTAGTATTATTAAATTCATTATTTTCAAGAACATCTTTGGGAAGAATGACCAACATCAATGAAGTATAACTTATTGTGATCTTAATGAAAGTTTTCTAGCATTGATGGTATTAATAGAACGGATTTTGATGTATTAAACTAATGCATCAATGACACTTAAACAAGTTTCAGTTTTTATGTCTTTGGTAAGTACTATAAATCCACATCCTCTCGCTTCCATTAGCCTCAAGAGTCCTCCAATACCATTGATAAACCAGTAGTCAAACATACTAAAAGTTTATCCTTTTTGATAACTACCATGGCATATAAATCACAAAGGATTGCTCTCATGTTAATATCTGCTTGTTTGGCAGTGTTGGCTCCAACAGGGCTAGCTCAATTGCCACAAACACCTGGATTGCCTCAAATACCTGGATTGTCACAAATACCAGGATTGTCAGAAATATCTGGATTGTTGCCACAAATAACTAGATTGTTCCCAAACCTTGGAGCTGGGGGACTTTCAGGGGCAAATGGGCAGTGTTTGTCATCTCTTGTAGACATACCAGGGTGTCTTACTCAAGTTTTTGGTTCACTTGTCAATGGCCAATTCAGCATTATAGGTTCCTCTTGTTGCAAAGCCATCTCGAAGATTGAGGGAACTTGCTTGTCTAATTTGTTCCCCTCCAATCCCATCTTTGCTCCTTTGCTCAATAACTCTTGTGGTCAACCATCTAAAGGAAATGGACAGGTCTCCGGAATCACCGCGAGTAAGGCCGCTTTACCAGGGATTTTATCGGGTAATCAAGACATACAGGAATGCTGGTCATCTCTTTCAGGTGTACCAGGGTGTCTTACAGACGTTATGAATTCACTCTTTAATGGCAGAGTTAAATTCTTCGGACCTACTTGTTGTAAAGCCATCACTTTGGTCAGTGACCATTGCTTGCCTAAATTGTTCCCTTTTAACCCAGCTTTTCATTCAACGCTTAAAAACGTTTGTTTAACTGGCTCTGGAGTTGGAGGACCTGCACCTTCACCTCTGGGAGCAAATCAGATCTCTGTGAGCAAGCTCTATTTGCCAGGGAAATTACCTTTCCTAGGACTATCAAACGGGAATTGGGAAAAGGACGTTGCAAAATGCTGGTCATCACTTTCAAGCATTAATCGGTGTGTTGATGAGATTTATGGAACACTTTCCAGGGGTAAATTTAGTTTGGTCGGTCCTGCTTGCTGCAAATCCATCATTGTTATTAGTCACAAGTGTTGGCCCAAGATGTTCCCACTCAACCCACTGTTCCCTCCATTGCTCAGGAGTAAATGTGCACGCAGTGCTTCTAGGGCTGCAGCAAAATCTTGGAGAATTTAATCATGCCTACGAATTCAGACAAGCTCTTCATTAGCTATTGCAATATTAATAATGCATTGGCTAGTGATTGTAGTAAAATGTGGTCTTTTTTATTTCGGAGTTTAATTGAGACCAATGTTTCCTAGTGTGTTGTTTTTAGAATTGTCAATTCATCAATAAAATTCTTGTTGGCATTTAAGCCATTGCGTGCATGTCGTTCTTGGAATGAATTTTGTTCAAGTTGCATTTATTTAAGTGATTTACTCTCTTTTATAATGTGTTATGCAAAGGGCATTGTAGCTTAAAATATATGCTTAAATTATCGTGATAAGTTCATTTATTGGAATTTACATTTTCATTCTAATTTATGCTACAATTTTGGGGTCATCTAGTCACAAAAAATGGAAAATGGTGATACAGAAATAGCATATTTAAATTACCCTGACACCACAATATTTCATTTCAATAAAAAAAAAAAAATGAAATGATCTTGAGAAAAGTATTGGTAACTTTGGTTTCCTCTTGATTTTCAACAGTTGAATTACTGAAAGTTAAATACAACTAGAGAATAATGAACAAACAAATAACTTATATTTGGATGTGAGTTGGGTAACCTAGTAATTTATCAAGACCTAGTTATGAGCCTTTTGACTATATAAATAAAATTTTGAAATTAAGAAAATGGGTTTGTATTTGAAAACTTTTCACATGGTTTCAGTCTATTGGATATTTCACAAAATAAGGCTGTGCAATATCAAAATAAAAAATATATATAACAACATGGTTTGGTTATTTTCAATGACAAAGTCTTAAATTGTAAAATAAGGGTCTTGAGTTCAAATTATGCCTACCCAAAAAAGATACCAGGTAGTGTCTTGGCTTGAAACTAAAAAACAGTCATTATGGATTGTCGATCACAAATTTCAAATATTATTATAACTATATATGTAAAAAATAATTGTAAGATAAAATATAAAAAAAGTTGAATATTGTGTCCTTTGAATTGTTTGTTAAAATTTTCTTGAAATACAATATGCATATGCCGTGACGAGCCACAAATTTTCCGTCAATTACCGAACACCCTCCTTTCCCTAAAAAAGCAAGTGTGCACAATTTTTCTATAAAAACAAGACATAAGTATTTCTATATACAAATATATATATATATATATATATATATATATATATATATATCTATACTATTATTTAAGGGGCATCTTCTGTTTGGATTCCTCATTTTTTAGTTCAAAAATGCCCCTACACTTCTATGTTTAAGTAAAGACAAAACTAAATGACAATCCGGTAAAAATGCAACTTTAACTCCCACTAAAATATTGCCGAAAAAATATGACCACTTTCCTATTAATTTTCAAAATGATTTATTCACTTACTAGCCTCATCACGCACACGCGTGACGAGGATCTTTTTTTTTGGATTTATTATTATAATTTTTCTTTCATTACAATTTGAAAAAATAGATAGGATTTTTTTTTTCAAAGAGAATATGACTCATTTTTCAATTAGAAGCTTTTGTGTGTTTATCTAAATCCAATTGATGATGTAATAGTTATCAAAAAAAAAATTGATAATGTAATAAATCCAACAAAAATGATAATATAATAGTTTAAAAAAGAAACATGTGATAGTTTAGTCTGACACTTCTTTTCTAATGTGGGATAGTTTTTCTTTATTGTATTGGAGGGGTAGTTATTTTCTTTCCAACATGAGTAGTTGGAAGTTCTTTTTTTGAGAAGAAAAGTGGGGAAGTTTTATTGTACACGTTTCTTTTTTATGAGAAATTCTATTCAGAAAATGTGGAGAAGATAAATACGTGGGGAATTTTTTAAGCTATTGAGTAGAAGTAGGAATTTATTAGAAGTACGAATCCATTTCAATGTAGAAGTAGGAATTTATTATTTTGTCAATTTACTATTTTAACCCCTTTTTAAAGTTATTGGTTAATTAATTTAGGGGCATTGTTGACAGTAAAAAAAGCAATAACTAACTTTCTAAATCTTCTTAAAATATACAGATAAATTAGATTCTCAAAATAAAAATTATATATATAGATAAAAAAAAAACACAATTTTTTTTCTTTCAAAATAGGACCACTAAAAAAAAAAAAGCCTCATCGCATGCGCGAAGCGCATGTGATGAGGCTAGTATCTATCTATTTATCTATTCTACTATTTAAGGAGCTTTCCCTATTTGGATTCCTTATTTTTTAGTTAAAAAATGCCCCTATACTCCTATGTTTAAGTAGAGACAAAACTAAAGGATAATCTGATAAAAAAGTAACTTTAACTCCCACTAAAACATTGCCTAAAAAAAAGGACCACTCTTTCAAATTACTTTATTCACTTATAAATTAGATTCTCAAAATAAAAATTATATATAAAATAAAAATCAGAGTTATTTTTTTTTGCTAAAAAAAAAAAGCCTCATCGCGCGCCTGAAGTGCGTGTGATGAGGCTAGTGTGTGTGTCTATATATAAATATATATATATATATATATATATATATATATATATATGTTTTTTTTTTTACAACAAATAATTTAAATTTCTATATATAAAACTATATTTTTAAACTATATATTTTTTATTATAAAGCTTAAAGTTATTTTGAATTATTTAAAGAGAGTCACAATCCAGTAACTAATAAGTAGTATATAGCAAATATTTAAATTAATTGAACATTCACGATTTTTGTACTGGTGCCTAGTTTAGTTTAGTTTTTTTTTTTTTTTTTCTTTTTTGTACTTCTCTAGTGCCTAAGTTCTACTAATTAAAGATAAATTTAATATATCTGTTCTTATTATTATTATTGGCATAATTTGTCAAGTTACACCTAGTGTGGCTTAAGTAATATTACAATAGTTAAAATGTTTTTTTTTTTTAATGTGAATTGCATTAAATCTACTGTTGAATTACATGTTTACTGTATGTAACTTTTCTATAAAAACAAATCATATATATTTCTATATATATATATATACACACACACACACACACATATATATATATATGTATATATGTTTTTTTTATATCAAATAATTTATATTTCAATATATAAAATTATATTTTTAAAGTATATTCTTTTTATTATAAAGCTTAAAGTTATTTTGATTCATTTAAAGTGAGTCACAATCCCATAAGTAATAAGTAGTATATAGCAAATATTTAAATTAATTTAGCATTCACGAATTTTGTATTGATGCTTAGTTTAGTTTAGTTTTTCTTTTTCTTTTTTTGTACTTCTCTAGTTCCTAAATTCTACTAATTAAAGATAAATTTAATATGTCTGTTCTTCTTATTATTATTGGCATAATTTGCCAAGTTACACCTAGTGTGGCTTTAAGTAATGTTACAACAGTTAAAATGTTTTTTTTTTTAATGTGAATTTCACTAAATCTACTATTGAATTACATGTTTATTGTATAACCTCCATGCCTTTAAAATTTTAAAATGCTTAGTGATCAGTAGCACGTTAATCTATTAAATTTTCAAAATTTAAGTCCAAATTTTTATATTAAAATTATGCATTAAAAAGGAGTTTATGGACTGAATAGTAAATAACATCAGATTAGCACAAAATTTGACACACGTATTATGAATATAGAAAAAAAAAAAAATTTAATTCAATAGTGTGTACGTTGGGTTAAAAAATGTAATTCGTCAGTCAAAATTTTATACAAACTTGATTAATATATTTTGGGTAGTACGCATGCAGGTTGGGTTAAAAGATTTATATGCTATAATAATAGAAAAGGATCAAAGCACTTGTAATATATTTATTAAAATGTTTCTATTTTTCTTTTTTTGAGGTGTACTTTTCGTGTGAGGTTTTTTTTTTTTTTTTTAACTGATAAGATACTGTGAGTTGTATATAGTATATACTCAAAATCGTTGATATTGTAAATGAGAAGTTGACAACTATTTTGTGTTTGGTTAATAGGAAAAGTAGCAACAACCATAGAAGTTTTTTTCAAAATCCTTGATCTTTATACCAAAAGACCCCTTCAGGTCTATTATTATTATTATTAGTATTATTAAATTCATTATTTCCAAGAACATCTTTGGGAAAAATGACCAACATCAATGAAGTATAACTTATTGTGATCTTAATGAAAGTTTTCTAGCATTGATGGTATTAATAGAACGGATTTTGATGTATTAAACTAATGCATCAATGACACTTAAACAAGTTTCAGCTTTTATGTCTTTGGTAAGTACTATAAATCCACATCCTCTCGCTTCCATTAGCCTCAAGAGTCCTCCAATACCATTGATAAACCAGTAGTCACACATACTAAAAGTTTATCCTTTTTGATAACTACCATGGCATATAAATCACAAAGGATTGCTCTCATGTTAATATCTGCTTGTTTGGCAGTGTTGGCTCCTACAGGGCTAGCTCAATTGCCACAAACACCTGGATTGCCTCAAATACCTGGATTGTCACAAATATCTGGATTGTTGCCACAAATAACTAGATTGTTCCCAAACCTTGGAGCTGGGGGACTTTCAGGGGCAAATGGGCAGTGCTTGTCATCTCTTGTAGACATACCAGGGTGTCTTACTCAAGTTTTTGGTTCACTTGTCAATGGCCAATTCAGCATTATAGGTTCCTCTTGTTGCAAAGCCATCTCGAAGATTGAGGGAAATTGCTTGTCTAATGTGTTCCCCTCCAATCCCATCTTTGCTCCTTTGCTCAATAACTCTTGTGGTCAACCATCTAAAGGAAATGGACAGGTCTCCGGAATCACCGCGAGTAAGGCCGCTTTACCAGGGATTTTATCTGGTAATCAAGACATACAGGAATGCTGGTCATCTCTTTCAGGTGTACCAGGGTGTCTTACAGACGTTATGAATTCACTCTTTAATGGCAGAGTTAAATTCTTCGGACCTACTTGTTGTAAAGCCATCACTTTGGTCAGTGACCATTGCTTGCCTAAATTGTTCCCTTTTAACCCAGCTTTTCATTCAACGCTTAAAAACGTTTGTTTAACTGGCTCTGGAGTTGGAGGACCTGCACCTTCACCTCTGGGAGCAAATCAGATCTCTGTGAGCAAGCTCTATTTGCCAGGGAAATTACCTTTCCTAGGACTATCAAACGGGAATTGGGAAAAGGACGTTGCAAAATGCTGGTCATCACTTTCAAGCATTAATCGGTGTGTTGATGAGATTTATGGAACACTTTCCAGGGGTAAATTTAGTTTGGTCGGTCCTGCTTGCTGCAAATCCATCACTGTTATTAGTCACAAGTGTTGGCCCAAGATGTTCCCACTCAACCCACTGTTCCCTCCATTGCTCAGGAGTAAATGTGCACACAGTGGTTCTAGGGCTGCAGCAAAATCTTGGAGAATTTAATCATGCCTACGAATTCAGACAGGCTCTTCATTGGCTACTGCAATATTAATAATGCATTGGCTAGTGACTGTAGTAAAATGTGGTCTTTTTTATTTCGGATTTTAATTGAGACCAATGTTTCCTAGTGCGTTGTTTTTAGAATTTTCAATTCATCAATAAAATTCTTGTTGGCGTTTAAGCCATTGCGTGCATGTCGTTCTTGGAATGAATTTTGTTCAAGTTGCATTTATTTAAGTGATTTACTCTCTTTTATAATGTGTTATGCAAAGGGCATTGTAGCTTAAAATATATGCTTAAAATATCGTGATAAGTTCATTTTTTTGAATTTACATTTTTATTCTAATTTATGCTACAATTTTGGGGTTGTCTTGTCACAGAAAAAGAAAATTTGTGATACAGAAATAGCATATTTAAATTATGACGACACCACAATATTTCATTTCAATAAAAAATTTTGAAATGATCTTTAGAAAAGGATTGGTAACTTTGGTTTCCTCTTGATTTTCAACAGTTGAATTACTGAAAGTTAAATACAACTAAGGAAAAGTGAACAAACAAATAACGTATATTTGGATGTGAGTTGGGTAACCTAGTAATTTATCAAGACCTAGTTAAGAGCCTTTTGACTATACAAATAAAATTTTGAAATCAAGAAAATGTGTTTGTATTTGAAAGTTTTCACATGGTTTCAGTCTATTGGATATTTCACAAAATGAGGCTGTGCAGTATCAAAATAAAAAATAAGTATGACAACATGTTTTGGTTATTTTCAATGATAAAGTCTTATATTGTAAAATAAGGGATTTGAGTTCAAATTATGCCTACCCAAAAAAGAAATCAGGTAGTGTGTTGGCTTGAAAACTAAAAACAGTCATTATGGATTATAGGTCACAAATTTTCAAATTTTATTATAACTATATATGTAAAAAATAAATGTGAGATAAAAAAATAAAAAAGTTGAATATTGTGTCCTTTGAATTGTGAGTTGAAATTTTCTCATAATACAATATGCATATGCAGTGATGAGCCACAAATTTTCCGCCATGTACCAAACACCCTCCTTTCTCTTAAAAAACAATAAGTGTGTGTAATTTTTGTATAAAAACAAAACATAAGTATTTATATATATATATATATATATATATATGTTTTTGTTTCGATATGAAATACTTTATATTTTTATATTTAAAACTATATTTTTAGAGTATATCATTTTTGTTATAAAGCTTAAAGTTATTTGATTCATTTAAAGAGGATCACAATCCCGTAAGTAATAAGTAGTATATAGGAAGTATTTAATTTAATTGAACATTCTCGAATTTTGTACTGATGCTTAGTTTAGTTTAGTTTTTTTTTTTTTTTTTCTTTTTTGTACTTCTCTAGTGCCTAAATGCTACTAATTAATGAGAACTTTAAAATATCTATTCTTATTGTTATTATTTGCATAATTTGTCAAGTTACACCTAGTGTGGCTTTAAGTAATATTTCAACAGTTAAAATGTTTTTTTTTTTTAATGTGAATTTCGCTAAATCTACTGTTGAATTATATGTTTACTACATAACCTCCATGCCTGTAAAATTTCAAAATGAGCAGAGATCAATGGCTCATTAATCTATTAAATGTTCAAAATTTAAATTTGAATTTTTATATTATTATTATGCATTAAAAATGAGTTTATGGACTGAATTGTATATAACATCAGATAAGCACGAAATTTGACACGCGTATTAAAAATATAGAAGAAAAAAAATGTAATTCAATAACGTGTACATTGGGTTAAAAAATGTAATTCATCAGTCAAAATTTTTACACAAATTTGATTAATATATTTTCGGTAGTACGCTTGTAGGTTGGATTAAAAGATTTATATACTATAATAATAGAAAATGATCAAAACACTTATAATATATTTATTAAAATGTATCTATTTTTCTATTTTTGAGATGTATGTCTCCTGTGAGTTTTTTTTTTTTTTAACTGATAAGATTCTACTGTGAGTTATATATAGTATATACACAAAATCGTGGATGTAAGGTCACAATTTGCACCCGAATCCAACAGTATGAAGGGAATAGGCCCAAAAAGCCCAATACAATGAAATTTGTAGATAGTGTGCTTGAAACCTAGGTTCTCTAGATGTTGGATAACAAAAATGATGTGCTAGATCTCCAATTCACATGTAACGAACTGTTTATATAACAAAAATTCTTCTCGGACATATGCCGAGGACGGTTTGTATTGCTTTTCCTTGTTCTAAGGATAGATTACAGTTAAGGGTGGTGTGTACAGTGTCTTTCTCTTTCTTCCCCTATCCCCTTTCTTGAATGTCTTTCTTTTCCTTTTATATCATCTTCCTTCCCTCTCCATCCTCCACGTATGGATTAGATCACCGATCCAGATACTTGTCCCATCCACCGCCCTCTTGAAGTCTTCCCACAATAGCTGTAAAACTGATCATTACTATTCAGATGTCATTTCCTCATTAATGCGGTTAGAGGGGTAGGTGCAGAGTCTTTAGTGCGGTGGTAGTAGCTTTTCCTAAGATATTTCTCATTCGTTCTTCCTCTCTGTGCCTTCGTGAAACCCATCTTCATCCACCAAACCTCCTAGAATCTCCTTCTAAACATCATGGCGTATCATATGATCTTCACTTCATTAAGCTGAGGATATGCCCCTCCTCAGACTACTTCCATCAGCCTCTTTCGCAACAGCTTGCTTGTGGGATTTTAAGTTAGGTACTGTTACTACCACTAAACCCTCCTCGGACAAGTTAATACCCTCGGATTAGGCCCAAGGCCCAAAAACATGCCCTGGACCTTTTGTCCTCACAGTGGATATTGTAAATGAGAAGTCGACAACTATTTTGTGTTTGGTTAATGGGAAAAGTAGCAACAACCAAAGTTGCAACTCAAATTACAACTTTCGTGGTTACCAACAAATCATTTTACTCATATTCTAATGGACGAAATTTTTTCAAAAGAATATATTGCTTACATGTCATCTATATCTATATATATCTAAAAGTTGAAGCATAGTATTTATTGTTGCTACACTTCTGTTGAGACACATCAGCAGCCACATCCTCCACTTACTTCCATCTCTCTCTCTCTCTCTCTCTCTATTAATTTTCTTAGCTTATTGTTACACATTCTCAAATCTTTTCCCCTCCCTTTTACCCTTTCATCTTCCCACTACTAACTACCTTAATATCTCTTCTTTTACCCCTTTATCTTCCTTTATTTTTGGCTCTTTTTATTCTCATCTTCTTATTATAAATTTCCAATTCTCTCTCACATTCTGTGCATAGTTTTCTCACACACAAAATGTTATTTCTCTCTCTTTCTCTCAAAGTTTTTTATTTTATTTTTATTTTTTCATTTTCTGGTGGTCTTGATTTCCTATTATGTGACTTCTATGGATTTGTTGTGCTAGAGAAATCATGGTCCACTCCCAATAATTTGTGATCATGGTTTAGTGTATCAAAAGTTCTTTTTTTTCGTATTTATCATTAATATTTGTTTGCAGCTCATTTGCATCAAGCCACATCATAGAGTTCACATTTGTGATTTCAGCCAATTTGATGTAGATATAGGAGTAAGGAATAAGTGTACCACTAATGCTTGGGAAGCCTAAGTTTACCACTATTAATTGTCTATTACAATTGTTGTTTATGTTATCATTGTTATGTGTTGAACTGAAGTAATGAACCTATATACTTGGCCTAAATTGAACATGACCATGCTAAATTTTGAGATGCTTATCCTTTTGAGTTATCAAATATGCCTAGACCATATGAGTTTCTAAGTTTTCATTTTTTTTTCTTTGGTTGAGATTATGAGTTTCTTTCCAAGTATTATTGATAATTATGAATTGAAAAGTTTCATAATTATTTTCCTTCTTTTATATATATATATATATATATATATATATATATATATATTAAATTTTTTACATCCTATAATATGGTTGATGTGGTATGGCTAGCCTCATATTACACTAAAAAAAATGCAAGTATATTTTTAGTTATTGAATAATTAATGTTCTGTTGTAGGTTATTGAATTATTCAGTCTCATATTATCAACGTAAGCTGTTTTCAAAGCTTACTTTAAGTTGATGAATTTTTATGTTTTTTAGAACTTCATTTTAGATTGATGTGATTTAGTTTTGTATTTTTACAATGGTATTTTTTTTTCTTTGATTTAATAAATGTCATTTTATTACATTATAAATATAGTATATAAGAATATATCATTATTATATTATATAGCATGACTTAAATAATTTGATGTTTATTACTATATCTTATATTTTTACTCTTTTTCCCCTCCCTTTCACCCTTTCATCTTCCCACTACTAACTACCTTAATAGCTCTCTTCCTCTATCCCTTTATCTTCCTTTATTTTTGGTTCTTCTTATTCTAATCTTCTTATTATAAATTCCAATTCTCTCTCACATTCTATGCATAATTTTCTCACACACAAAATGTTATTTTTCTCTCTTTCTCTCAATTTTTTTTTTCATTTTTTGGTGGTCTTGATTTCCTATTATGTGACTTTTATGGATTTGTTGTGCTAGAGAAATCATGGTCCACTCCCAATCCTTTGTGATTATGGCAGTGTATCAAAAGTTTTTTTTTTTTTTCGTATTTATCATTAATATTTGTTTGCAGCACATTTGCATCAAGCCACATCATAGATTTCATTTTTATAAGTTTGTTTCTCTCTCTCTCTCTCTCTCTCTCTCTCTCTCTCTCTCTCTCTCTCTCTCTCATGATTTTTTATCCTTTCTTGCAACTCTACTTTAGGTTGACGAATCATTGTATTTTTTAAAACTTTATTTTGGGTTAATAAGTTTTAGTGTTATATTTTCAAGTTTTTTATCACAAGTAATCTCTCTCCCTCTTATTGTTTTGGTTTGATTTTTGTTTGAGTTAGTTATTTTGTAAGTAAGAATTTGAATTTATATATATATAAAAAAGTCTTGACTATGCATTTGAATGTGTCTATCAATTATTTGAGTAACATTAATCTTCATTAAGAGAATGAGGAATTTGAATGATTATTCAAAACTTAAAAAGTTTAATTGCACCCAAAAAAAAAAAAATAGTGCACTATAACATAATTTTGAATAATATGGACCACCTCATAAAGAAATAATATCAATCAAACACAACCCAAAATAATAGAATGATATATTGGTAGTGTTAGAAAGATGAAATAATTTTAGAAATTGTTTAATTTTTAGAGAACAAAATTATCTTCAACAAAATTTAGAAAACAAATTATATTTTATACCACAATTAGAAAATAATTATCTACTCTCACGCATCGCGTGAGTCTGCTACTAGTTATATATAATATTTAACATGTTAATTAGTTTGTGTGCATCAGGATGCTAAGAATGGTTTCCAACTTGAACTTTTCCTCAAATTTCTTTGTATGTCCCTATATACCAGCGTTGGTGGTGTTTGTGTATTATGAGTAACATAGATAAGAACTTCTTGGAGTTTATGTCATCATGTTCATTTTCCAATATCTTCTTAAAATGATCTAAAGCTTTCATGTCATTTGCAGATTCGTGATTATAGAACAGACTGGGACTTAGAAGTGAACCAACCTGTTGCCAGAAATTATTATCCAGTATGTTCATTTCTCAATAAATCTATTGCCCAACTTTTTTGGTTTTTTTTTTTTTTAATATAATTGTTCTATAATCATTTTAAGCTCTCAATTTCACTATGGGTTACTTTGTTTTAGAGTTCGAGATCTATTTATCTCTAATGAATAATTAGGCCGCAAGGCAACCAGAGTTTTTCAAAGGAAGGAGTAATTCTGGGCACAATACAGACTCACTGGCAGATGCTTTAGCAATTGCTCAACATCATGATGCAGTTACTGATACAGAAAAGCAACATGTGGCTAATAATTACACAAAACGTTTGTTCCTCAAAGTTGTCCTCTCTCTCTCTCTCTCTCTCTCTCTCTCTCTCTCTCTCTTGTCCAAGTGCCATTTATTTGTTCAAAATTTATGTGTAGGCTGAGGAATTAGCTGCATCTTCACTTGCTTGCTTGGCTCAGTTTGCATCAAATACTGAATGTGGGAACCCATCAATGAAGTTTCAACAGGTAAAGTATTATGAGCTTCAGCTCGTGAGCTATTTTAATTCATCCTTAAAAGGCTTATTTTATTGTGGCATTTATATAGCCATTTGTATTACCTTGATTTTCCTTTTTAAACTCTGACGACAGATCATGTTTTTTATTTTTTGAGCACATCATTAGTTCTCTTGTTAATATAGTACTTTCTGGCTAAAATCCTCTATAATTGCATTTTTTTCATGGCTAAGAGATGGTAATGTATAGTTTATGTTTATATTGTTATGGGTTAATTACAATACACCCACCTAAACTATAGGGCCCAGTTCAATCCCCCACGCTAAACTACAAAATGGAGCAATGTTCCTGCAGATTGACTGATGATGGGCAAAATGTCCCCTATTGTTAGAAAATTCTGTTAAATTCAAAATTTTAAAGTGAAAATTCAATTGTCTTGAAACTTGTGCCAATTCAATTATATTTTACTAAAATTTTAACTCGTAATGTTGATTTCATTGTTCAAGCTAACAAGTTATAAATTTGAAAAAAGGAACCCAAAAAAAACCACACCTTTCATTCTTACACCAAAAAAATAAATCAAAATGAAATAAGAAAAAGAATCTGATTGCAAATTAGGAACAGTAATAATTCTCATCACAGGAAAGATTACTATACAAGAAAAAATATACAGAATGTTGGGTTGGAGACATTTCAAGACATTACAATCAAATTACATAGTGCAATCCAATAGCAAAAATTATGAACTACAAAGAATAAAATTCTGACACAAAAATGAATTGTGGCACAAAACCTTATCAGATTAACAACTTCTCAAGCCAGTAATACATAAAGCTCCAGTTAATCAATTCACCTTTGACAAAGTCATAAACTACAAAAAAAAAAAAAAAAAAAAAAAATTTCATGCCAATCAAGAGCCAAATCAAGTATTCCTGCTGATCATGGATGAAAGGAGCAATGAAATGATGCAGATCAAGAGTACCACCACCACATTAATTAGTAACCTCCCCACCCTACTATGGCTTCCACTTCATTGGCTCCCCCTTGTTACAGGAGGCATTCCCCTGCATCTCATAACTCGTCCAGACCCCTGTACTTAGTGTCCTTGAGTTTCTTGATGGTGAAGGCATATCCGGACCCCATTACTGCCATGTGGCACCCCTCCTAGTGTCTCTGCCGAAGTCTTCAACAAGTCCTCCCAAGCTGTAACTCATTTGGTGATCCCTTGCTCTGCAGAATACCAAACTCCATAACACCTCACCTTCCCATGAACAACCTCCTTCTCTATCTCTCTTATTACATCCCTGGCCCATTCCTTGCCACCCCAAGTCGTCCTCTCCTATGTTCACGTTGACGCACACCTCTTAATTTGGCATGTTTAACTCGTAGGGTAAAATTGGTGTGGTTAGAGTGGAAGGAACGAAACAGCCTCACGTTTGAGGATGTTGTGAGACCTGTTGATCAATTCAAGTCCTTGTTGATCTCTGTTTGATTGGTCTTGGCCTCTTGGACATGGGGTTTTACTCATTGTAATTCCATTTTTTGAATTCCAACTCTCTATTAGATCTTCGAATTGATTGTCTTGTAATTGTTTTAGGTACTTTGTGTTCTTCAGCATGAACATAGAGTACTTTTTTCACCGGTAATAAAACTTCTATTACTTATAAATAAAAAAAGGCAAAAATTCAAAATTGACCCTCTAAGTTTTTACTTTTGTCATTTTAGTCCTCTAAATTTCAGTCCTCTAAATTTCAGTTTTATCATTTCAGTCCTCTAATTTACAAATTTTATCAATTAAGTCCTCCTTACCTTTCTGATAGTTGTTCCGTTCACTAAGGCCTTTTTTTTTAATTTATTTTATTTCGCAATTAAAAAAGGAAAAGAAAAATTGTTATTACAAAAAAAATAGAGAAAGAAATAAGGGGAACGATGTTGGTCCCACTAAAAACAAAACACAAAACACAAAACACAAAACCCAACCCCACCCTCCCTACCAATACTTTGCCTCATCGATTTTTGAGAAAACAACGGCTGAGGGACTGCTTGAGGTAGAAAGAAAGAGAGGGAAAGTGAAAGAGTGAGAGATCAAGAGGGGGAAAGGGAGAGGGAGACAGTGAAATCAACAAAGTTCTTCGGCAATTTGGTGGTGCAATACTTGGCAAGGGAGGCCGACGGCCAGATTCTAAGACGGGATTTAGAAATACCCACAATGAGGGTCGCCTCACCATGAGATTTCGCCTCCTGGACTAGAATTTTCTGGGCCTTTAAGCCCTTAATCATCTTCAACTTCAAATCAACCTAAAAGAACAAAAGTAAGCCTATTTGGGTACTGGGAAAAAAAAACCAAAACCAAAACTCGATTGCAAGTTAAAATAGAGAAACTGGAAAGCACCTCTCTCAATTTGCAGACAAATTCATATACAGAAAGCATGAAATTAAACTGGTTCGCAAGCGAGAGGAGCGCAGCCGTGCTCTGTACAAAACCTAAAGAGAAAAACCCATGAATTTCTTGTTAATTACAATTATATCCATCTTACAGAGAGAGAAAAATGCTAAAAGCACAGACCTGTGGAAGTGTTGATGACGTGAAGGGCAATGACACGGTCACCGAACTGTGCGACATTGCAAAGTGCCCATGTTAGGAATGTTCGCCTGGGCGAGTCTAACTCCACCCTCTGTCCCAGTCTCTCCCTCTCCCTATCCCAATCTCTCGGTCTCTCCCTCTCCCTTTCCCCCTCTTGATCTCTCACTCTTTCACTTTCCCCCTCTTTCTTTCTCCTTCAGTTAGTCCCTCAGCCCCTTGTTTTCTCAGAAATCGGTAAGGTAGGGTATCGGTGGGGTGGAGGAAGTACACCCTGTTATGGGTGCATGCTTCCTCCCTCTCACAAGCTGGTGGGACCCATCAGCTGTGGGTTCCACCAGCCGTGAGAGGGAAGAAACATACACCCATAACATGGTGTATTTTTTCGGTGGGGTGGGGTTGTACTTTGTGTTTTGTTTTCAGTGTGGGATGACGTCGTTCCTCTTTCTTTTCTTTTTTTTCTTTTTTTTTTGTAATAATAGTTTTTCATTTTTTTTAATTACGAAATTTATATATATAAAGGCCCCAAACGGCGTCGTTTTGGTTAATAAACGGCAACAACTAAAGGAAGAGTAACGGAGGACTTAATTGACAAAATCTAAAACTTAGAGGACTAAAATGACAAAATTGAAACTTTGAAGACTAAAATGACAAAAGTTGAAACTTAGAGGGTCAACTTTAGATTTTAGCCATAAAAAAACTATTCAAGGAATAACATATTTTGTTAAAATTTCTAAATTTAATGGTCTTCTAACTATAGGGTACAATTTGCCTATTACCTCCAGTGGTGACTCTTGGAAATTTTTTCATGGTGTTTCTCAACAAGCATAAATTACACAATCTAATAAAAAGAAAATTTTATATATTGACAACAATAACAATAAAAAAACACGCAAATACATAAAATTTACAATTGTCTTTTACGAGTTTTCATATTTTGAAATCGTTACATGATAGTCTCATTATCAATGCTACAAGCTACAACTTTTTCAATATACACAACCAAGCAATCATTCATCCACTGATCTCCCATTTGATTGCGCAGTTCATTCTTTATATATTTCATTGCTGAAAAACTTCTCTCTACTGTTGCAGTAGCAACTGGAATGGTCAAAGCTAACTTCACAAGCAAATAGACTAATGGATATGTCTCATGCTTCCTTGTGCTCACTAAATTTTCAGCAAGTTCCCTAACTCCTTGAAGCTCTAAAAAGAAGTCATTGCTGCGCATATCAAAAATGTAATTCTGACGTTGAGAGTCAAGTGCCAAAATATCTATCCCAAGAAAATCAGAGGGATAGAACTTAGCTAGACGTATCAACTTTTCCTTACCGAAAGCCACAAATGAATTACTTGGATTCAAGCAAGCCATACAAAGTAGCAAATCGGTATTTGCCTCAGAAAAATGGTTGTTAAGCTCTTGAAGTTGCATATCTATGACTGTGTAGAATAACTCAACACGAAAATGATGTAAATTTGTATTTTGTTGAGTGTTGCGTCGCGGCCTCCTACTAACTACAAATATTTTATCCATGTTCAAGATAGAAATATCATATGTGATACAAAATGAAGGCACTTCAGTTAATAAAGATTTCCATTCATCATCTCTCATCACTTGCAATCCATAGCATTTACTATATCCTGATTTTTTTTTTTTTGCAATGCTATTGACAACTCATTTGTGATCCCTAAAATGTTTTTCATCAAGTGTAGAGCAAAGACAAATTCAAAAGATAAAATTGACCTCATAATAGATCAAATTTCAACTTTTTGGTCGGAGATGCCATTGTTGACAGCTAAATTTCTTAGTTCGAAATAAATCAAACAAATAAAATAGTTTCACAAATACGAATTTGTATTGATAAATGTGTGGTACAATTCTCTGTAATTACAAAAGAGTGATCCTCTGATTCGATCTCCTTGAAAGATTTTTGATTGGAATTGTGGTAATGTGATTTTGATTTGAACATAAGATATTCTTCAATTTGGCTGAGGAATGGATCGAAGATCTTTGAAACGGAATTACAATGAATCTCTGGCTATGAGCTTGTTAGAAATTCTTTGTTCTTCGTGTTCTCCGTGTTCTTCGTGTGTTCTTCGTGTTCTTCGTGTGTTCTTCGTGTTTGAAGGTTTGTGGTGGAAGTTCTTCGGTGCTTTAGAGGCTTGATTCCGTAGAGCTTCGTTGATTTATGGTCTGTTGAGGTTTCTAGAGGCTTTTGAGCTTGATTCCAGTGAACTTTGAGATCTGGACGAGTAGTTTGGATGATTTTGCTTCGAATGTTGTTTGTATTCGAGGTTGAAGTTCTTGAATTTCTTGGAGGCTTTAAGGTTTGATCCTGGCAGAGCTTCTGGGTTTCTGAACTCAAGATATCTTCTTCCTTCTCTCTGTTCTCTGTGTTGTCTCCCCTTCAATGTCTTGGGGAGGCTTCTATTTATAGGAGTTTAGGGGTAGGTGAGCGACACGTGGCGGAGTCTGATTGGTGACACTTGTCACAGCTTGATTGGTCCGCTTATGTCATCGCTTACACGTGCTGAGTGCTTGTGTCACTGCTTACACATGCGAGGCTGCCTGTGTCATCGCTTACACCTGCTGATGCAGTTTCATGCCTTCATTTCAATGACACTTGGCGAATTTCTACTGGTTTCTGAATAGTGATGGCAAAACCTAGCAGCAGTACGTGGCGCTTTGTAATTGGTTGTATTTTGTGGACTTTGGTAGTATGATGTGTCAGCTTGTGATAGGTTGGGAATTTTCCCTTTCTACAAATGCCCCCTCGAGACTCGTTCATGCACACAGTTTTTTTAGAGTGTGGTGAATGAATGAGTCTTGAAAGAAAGTGGATTCCTTTTTATACTTGACTCTTCTAGTGAAATAGTTGAAGGTGGTGGAGCTTTTAGCAGGATGAAGTAATTGCAGAAGAGTAGACCCACCCATATGAAAGGTTTTGATGAGACCAAGGAGGGGTCTGCCAGTATTTGAATGTGCTCGTGTGACCGAGCTTTCTGAGCAAAGGTTAAGTTAAAGTAATTTCAGAAGAGTATTCAATGGTACTTGGAGTGGGTTGGTGGGGCTGAAAGTTATTTGCAAGAAGTTGGATGTACTTGCAAGATTGAAACATTTCGGTAGATGTTAAGTTGAGGTAATTTCGGAAGAGTATTTTGGATTGTTGGTGGTGATCACAGGGTGTTGAAGATGGAGAAGAGGTGAGAATGTTGGCATACAGCATGCAGAGCTCTAGAGCTAGCCTCTTATTTTTAAGGACTTCTGGTGAAGTTATATCTGAAGGGTATACTTCGGGTCACAGAGAGAACATGTGGGAGTGTGGTCGAATGTGCTTGCGTTATCGCATCACTCTGGTTAAGTTGAGGTAATTTCAGATGGGATTTTGGGCATGTTGTTGTTGATGGTGAAAGAAGATGGTGATGAAGCGAAGTGAATGGGTGAGACATATGACACCATGGCCCCGACCCTGCATGTTGGGGACTCTCTGGCGTAGATGTCTCTGGGAAGTACACCTTCGGATGTGGGACTGGCTGCATGCTGAATGATGTCCGATAGCAAGTCGTTGAATGTGCATGTGTGACTGGACCATACTGACGGACATTAAGTTGAAGTAATTTCAGAAGAATATTTTCTGAAATTCTTCAAGCTGATCTTAAGTTGGAGTAATTCCAGAAAGTGTGTTTTGTGGTACCAGCAACGATGACCTTTGGACCCCATGATGGCGGAAACATGGGATGAGGCTTTGGTAACCCTTCACCTAAACCAAAGGCTAATTTCTAATGAGCTGGTACCTTGGAGGTCATCACAAGTGTTGGATGGGAGACAATTTGTAGGATACCCCAACACTTCTTACCATCTTCACTTGATGCATTTTTATTGGGAAAGCATAACAAATGAAAGATGGAGCTAACTTGTGATCCTGGTTTTAGAAACCAGCCAAGCTGCTGTTTGTTCCGAACCACCGCTTCTATTGGGAGACCAAACAGTTGAAGAGAGACTACGGAAGCCCTGGTCTTAGGAACGGGTGTCTCTGCTGGACTTGGATTTCCTGGTGAACCAAATCCAAGAAATCATGGAACAACGATGCCGACCTTGTTATGAATAACTCTATGAACAAACGTGGTCATTATGTGAGGAAACAAAATTTCTTTGAATCCTAAAATAGTGATGATGTTGTGAGAAGGGTTGCTACTGAACCATGAAGGGGTTGATTTCAAACTGATCATGAAGTGATCTTGGTTGCTCGGTATTGAGAATGACGAGACCATAGTGAGAACTGGCTATGAGAAGGAGGATTTGAAAATTTGAAAGAAGCAAATTTTCATTTCATAACTCAGTGTATGTGTTTTTTTTTTTCTTGATGGACTTAGCGAATTCGGCCCTTCTATTTATAGCGAAGAGATGAAGAATGGTAGCTGGGTAGTTAAGAATGGCGGATGAGACTTCTTGGTCGGAATGGTGGATGAGAATGGTAGACGCCGAATGGGAACGGTGGATGAGAATGGTAGGCGCCGAATGGGAATGTTAGGTTGGAGACTGGTAGGCACCGACGAAAATAATAGGTTGAAGCAGTGACCCAATGTAATTTCAATTTTGAGACATACTTGTGAGAGTTCGTCTGTTTTTTAAAGGGGAGCCTTGATCAAGTCTGGAGGATAATTTTGAGGGAATCCAGACCAAATGGATGGATCTCAAATTTTGATCTTGAGAGCTTAAATTTTGGACACCGCTAGTACTTTGGAGAAGCGGGTGTAGTTTTTAAGTCCAAAACAAATACCTGGATTTCAAAATCAAAATCTTTGCGAAAACCTGATAGGACAAGTTTTGCTTGAATATCTTGATCTTCGGTCAAAGTTTACACCAAAGCCAATAGTTGTAGACTCACACTATTTGAGCAATTTTGGATTCTCAAATGAATAAATAGACCCCAAAATTGAAAAGTACGCGAAAAATTGAGCAAGACAGGTCAATCTTAAAATTTTTGACTTTTGGTCAAAATTTGTGCAAAAGTCAATTTTTTTTAGAAATCGGACTGTTGTGCAATTTTTGAGTCTCGGTTGAAGAAACAGACCCCAAAATTGGAAAGTACGCGAAAAATTGAGTGGGACAGGTCCGTTTTGAAAATTTTGACTTTTTGGTCAAAGTCCAAGTTAAATACTTAATTTCCTTTTTTTTTTTTTTTTTTTCAGGCGGTCCGGATCCGGGTCGAACCGGGTCTAAGCGGATTGAACCGGGCCAGGAGGATGACGTCATCCGTGACGTCATCGACGAGGAGCGCGTGTCACGCGTGGCGCGTGTAAGCGCGTGAAGGAGTGCCGGCGCGTGGGAGCGTGTGAAATCATCCAGCGGCGCGTGGAAGCGCATGCAACTGACGCTGGGATTGCCGGACCTTATGGCGGCGCGTGGCAGCGCGTGGCCCATCGTTTGGGCTTGAAATTTTCACATATTGCAGTTATAAGGCCGTAGAAGACTGCTATATGGTCGGTTTTGTGAAATTGTGCATAGATCTGCACAGTTTTGAATGAAAAACCCGCGGGTCACTAAGAATTTGTGGCGGCGCGTGGTGGCGCGTGGCCGGGTATCTGGGCCTGTAACTTTCAGGTTTGGCGGATCGAAGGCTGTAGAAGACTCCTGTGGTGTCAGATTTGTGAAATAAGGTCTGGATTTTCACAAACTTGGACGAGAAAGTCGTGGGTCTTTGTTGGACTTACGGCTTTCTTTTTCTCTGGTCTTATTTTGTGGTGGCCGCCCTGACAGGATGCAGGAATTCTGGTGGCCTCCCTGACAGGATGAAGACATTATGGTGGCTGCCCTGACAGGATGAAGACATTATGGTGGCTGCCGAATGTTGATTCTTTGGGTCATCTTTGTCAGAGAACTTTAAAAATTTGGAAGAGAAGCAGCATTGTTGGACTCCTCCTCTCTTTTTTTTTGTCTGTTTATCCCAGAAATTTTTCTATATAAAGCCATACGGGCATACATACATTTATTCAAAGTGTAATCTTCTGAATAAAAGTGTAGAGATCTTTTTTTTTCTATTTTTTTTTAATTCATTATTTATTTATGCAATGAGATTTTCTTCTGACTTTGCTTTTTTGTTGTTGCTTGTTTTTGTTTTGCAGCTCAGTTTCCTTGATCTTTGGGTTTTGATATCAAACTTCACGCTGACGTTCTCATAGAAGTGTTTGCCTTCATTTGGTGACTTTGTATTTCATTGATAGCAACGTTGCAAGAACGTATGCCTTCATGTTGTTACATTCTTTTCTTGCATCAACAATCTTTTAGTGATATTTGTCTTTGCAACGACGTTTCCATAAGGATATTCAGCTAGACAATAATGATATCGCCCATAAATCTACGTCAACACTTCATTTGCACAAAAGCTATGCCAACATTCATCTTTGCCATGAAGCTACGTCAACACTTCATTTGCATCGAAGCTGGGCCAATAGTTCATCTATATTAAAGTCGTGCCGACATCCATTTTTGTCATGCAGTCGTGTCAACACTCTATTTGCACAGAAGCCATGCCAACATTCATTTTTGCCATGAAGCTACGTCAACACTTCATTTGCACAGAAGCTATGCCAACATTCATCTTTGCCATGAAGTCGTGTCAACACTCCATTTGCACAGAAGTTATGCCAACATTCATCTTTGCCATGAAGCTACGTCAACACTCCATTTGCACAGAACCTATGCCAACATTCATCTTTGCCATGAAGCTACGTCAACACTCCATTTGCACAGAAGCTGCACTAATATTGGCCTTTATAATGAAGCTTGAAGTTTCAAGAAGCTCCCATCAAGACTTTGAGGATGCAAAGAGATGCCAATAAAACCTTGAAGATGTGAGAAGAATGCCGCCATGATTTTGACATTGCACGAACATGCCCTTAGAGGAGAGATGATGCAACATCAACTTCAGATGTTGGAGGAAGGTGACATTGTCCAGATTTTAGAGACTTGATGTGAAACAACACCACTCAGAAGGGAGATGATGTGGTTCAAATTTCAAAGTTGTGAAGTGACACATCCTAGAAGAGAGACAATATAGCCTAGACTTGAAAGGTACAAAAAAGATGCCCCCAGGAGATAAGTGATGCAAAGTATACTTCAGAGACGTGGGAATATGTCCACAAAAGATGAGCAATTCCATGCAGACTTCATTCCTTGCAACAGAGGTTGAAGATTTTATTTTACTCCACAACCGAGAATCAAGTTATCATTATTTCAAGGAAAGCTACGTAACACCAATTCTTTGCAGCTATCACTTTCTACCACAATGATCTTTGAACATCATATAGTGAGCAATTGATTGATCTTAAGCGACGCCTTGCCAATCAAAGGGTTCTTGAAAGCATGTTGACGACCCTTGGACAAACTCTTCAAGCTAGACTGACAATCCTTCTTCTTTTTATGTGACTGAACTTAGTGAAAAGTACTAAGCTGCCTACGTCCCCTGGAGAGGGATCAAGTCATTTACGGAGTTCAACAAAAAAAATTTTTGTTTTTCTTTTGCTTTGTTTTTGATGATTTTTTTTTCTTTTGTTTTGTTTTTTTTTCTTTTGCTTTTTTTTTTTTTTTTTTTTTTTTTTTTTTTTTTGTTTCTTCTTTTTTTTTTTCTTTTTTTTTTTTTACAAAAAGGGAGGGCTCACGTGTGTAATCCTTGCCCTACACCCCACGGCATTTCATGGGTACCAATTGTGCAATAGTGGGTATCACCTCTAATCGAACCCGAGACCTTGGCCTCAAGGGTGACATAGGCATCCAACCACTACGCCACACTCACAAATGGTGACATAGAGTGGGATTAATTTCTCCTTATTGGTGCACTTTCAAAGGTAATGAAAAAACATCATGTACTCTTGTAGTGCTGCAGTGGGTAGTTTAAGCTCTTACCGAGGAGCAATTCTTGATTTTCAAGCATAGAAGCGTTTGAGGAACTTCCCATTGATGGGGCCGATCCTTACACCCTCTTGGTCAATCAACTTGTAAGCTCCATTAGTGTAGACTTCTTGTACAACATAAGGTCCATCCCATTTCGAGGTGAACTTACCGCCTGTACGATGAGTCATGATGATAGGTCTTCGAACAGCGAGGACTAAGTCACCAACTTGGAATGATCGTGGTTTAACTTTTTTATTGAATGCGCTTGACAAACGAGCTTGATAGCACTCAAGGCGTTGTTGGGCCTCGAGCCTTTTCTCATCCAGTGATTCCAACTCTTGCAACCTAAGCTTGGCATTTTCCTCTTCAGTTAATCCTTCTTGAATGGCAATCCATAGTGATGGGATCTGGCGTTCTAAGGGAAGGATAGCTTCTACTCCATAAACGAGAGAATACGGGGTTGCTTGAGTAGGCGTTCGAAATGTTGTTCGATATGCCCATAATGCTTCTCCAATTCTTTCATGCCAGTCTCGCTTAGTTTTGGATACCACTTTCTTTAACAAACTACCAAGAGTTTTGTTAAAGGCTTCGGCTAATCCATTCGCTGGGGCATTGTACATAGAAGAATTGTACTGTTTGAATGCAAATTTCTCGCACAACTCTGTCATCAACCTATTCTGAAATGGTTTGCCATTATCGGTTATGATATATCGAGGGACACCATACCGATAGATCAAGTGAGTTCGGATAAAATTGACCACCGTCTCTTTCTTTACTTCCCTAAGAGGCACAGCTTCTGCCCATTTCGAGAAGTAATCAGTTGCAGCCAAGATGTACAAATGGCCGCCAGATGATTTTGGTAATGGTCCTATTGCGTCAAGCCCCCATGCATCAAAAGGCCAAGAAGCTACAGTTGGGTGTAGAGGTTCTGGTGGTTGATGGATGAAGTTTGCATGATATTGACAAGCTTCGCACTTCTTAGCATACTCCATGGAATCTTGCACCATCGTAGGCCAATAGTAACCCATTCGCTTGATCCTGTAGTGTAACTTAGGACCTGATTGGTGTGCACCACATATTCCAGAATGAGCTTCTTCTAAGGCTTGTTTAGCCTCTTCCTCTCCTAAGCAACGAAGAAACAAACCATCAAATGAACGGCGGAAGAGAGTTTCTTTATAGTAAATAAATCGAGCAGCCCTTCGCCGAACTTCAGTCTTGTGGCGTACATCATCTGGGAGTCTTCCATGTTGAAGATACTCAATGATTGTTTGTCGCCAATCTTCATTTTCGACAAGGCATACAGAGATGACGTTGGCTTGCTTTTCTTCTTTTTCTTCTTCAATCACGGAAGGCACCACCCACCTTTGGGAAACAGCAACTTTGGCTGTCTCTTCTTGAGATAATGCTAAGGTGGTAGCCAAATTGGCTAAAGCATCGGCCTGTCTATTCTCCTTCCTCGGTATATGCTCCAATGTAATTGCCTCAAAATTTGCGAGCAACTTCTTCGCATATTTGCAATAAGGGACAAGGTCCTCTTTCTTGACATCATACTGCTCCAAGGTTTGGTTGATAATTAATTTGGAATCCCCAAAGACTTCGAGATGCGATATGCCAATTTCAATGGCCATTTGTAGACCAATGATCAATGCTTGATATTCGGCTACATTGTTGGAGCAAAGTTCACTTAATGAGAACGAATATAGAAGTATTTGTCGTTGTGGAGAAACAAACACTACACCTGCCCCCGCTCTTTCTTGACGTGCAGCCCCATCGAAAAACATCATCCATGGTGGCATTACTTCAATGTAAAACACATCCTCGTCCGGGAAATCATCAGAGAACTCCCAATCAGATGGAACTGGGTGATCAGCTAAGAAATCTGCCAATACTTGTCCTTTGATAGCTTTTTGCGGAACATATGCAAGGTCGTATTGTTGCAGCAAGACTGCCCATCAAGCTATGCGACCCGAAACCACCGGCCTGGAGAGGACATATTTAATCGGGTCCACCTTTGCTATCAAACGGACCGTATGTGCTTGCATGTAGTGCTCCAGTTTGTCTACGGCAAAGAAAAGAGTGAGGCACATCTTTTCAATAGGAGAATAATTTTATTCAGCTCCATTGAGAGTCCGACTTAAATAATAAAGGGCTCTTTCTTTCCCTTCTTTATTTTCTTGTGCCATAAGAGCACCTAGAGACCTTTCTTGTGCCGCGATGTACAACAGCAAAGGCTTTCCCTGGGTAGGAGCACCTAAAATTAGAGGATTAAGCAAGTATATTTTGATGCGCGCAAAAGCATTGCTGCAAGCCTCATCCCATTGAAAGTGTGCATCCTTCTTCATTAATCTATTGAAAGGTTGACATCGACCTCCCAAGTTTGAAATGAATCATCGTATGTAAGCTAGTTTTCCTTGCAAGCCTCTAAGTTCTTGCAGGTTCTTAGGCTCTGGCATTTTCTGGGTAGCTTCAATTTTGGACTGGTCAACTTCAATACCGCGGTGCCTCACAATGAAACCACGAAATTTCCCGGATGTTACACCGAAAGCGCATTTGCGAGGGTTCATTTTAAGCTGATACTTTCTTAAGCGGTTGAACACGGATCGCAAATCTACCAGATGGTCTTCCCTCCTTTTTGATTTAACCACCAGATCATCGACATAACACTCCACGTACTTATGAAGTACATTATCAAAGATCTTTTGCATGGCTCGTTGATAAGTAGCACCAGCGTTCTTTAATCCAAAAGGCATCACTTTGTAACAGTAAATACCTTTAGGGGTACGAAAAGCTGTGAACTCTTCATCCTTAGGATTCATTCGAATTTGGTTGTAACCAGAAGAGCCATCCATAAAAGATAAGGCTTCATGACCAGTAGTAGCGTCAACCATGATCTCAGTGATAGGCAACGGAAAATCATCCTTGGGACATGCATTGTTCAGATCACGAAAGTCAACGCACACCCGGATTTGTCCATTCTTCTTTTTGACAGGGACGATATTAGCGATCCACTCCGGATACTGTACTTCACGGATGAAGCCTGCCTCAATTAGCTTATTGACCTCAATTTCTATTTGAGGGATAAGCTCAGGCCGAAAGCGTCTTTGAGCTTGTTTTACCGAGTGCACGCCCTTCTTTACTGCCAAATGGTGTAAAGCAATACTTGGATTGAGCACAGGCATTTCTTTGTAAGTCCAAGCAAACACATCTTTATATTCTACCAGGAGCTGGAGGTATCCTTCTTCTTCTGCAGGAGTGAGAAGGGCACTGATGAAAGTTGGTCGAAGTTCTTCAGTAGTTCCTAAATTGACCTCTTTAAGTTCATCAACTGTAGCCTGTACTCCATCTTCCAAGGCTAGGGGAGCTTCATCGACCTCATTCTTTGCGGCTTGATCATCTGACAGTGTATCTTCTTCTACTGTAATGTGAAACGAGGATGATACTTCTTCATTTTGTTCATTGTGGACGAGTGACTGACTTGTGTGTACAATCGTTCGCCTTTTGACTTTGAGAGCTCCTTCAGTGCTGATATCCAAGATAAAGTTACGCTTCATGCGTGAAGGAATACTACTACGTATCTCCTCATTAGCTTTCTCCTCCTTTTGGTCCTCAGAGTTTATTAAACTTTCAGAGCAAGTATCAATGGGCCTTTTTGTTGCCCCCAATCAATTAAAGACTGATCCACACGCAAAAGTGTCCCGACTTTGCGTTAAACAAGCCGTATTCAACCTGTCGAACACTGTAACTCGTGACGATGAAGCCTTAATGCGATCGAATACTGAGATGCGTGATGAAGAGTGATCTTTTCTCCAATTCGGACTTTCATCAACTTCTGCTGTTATGTATTGGGAACTTGAAGCATTGTTTCTTTTATTGATCCATATTTGAGCTGGTGGTTCTGGAGTATAACCTATTCCGGTCTTTGGGATAGGAATTTCATGCCCTTCAAGTCGCATTTTTCCTTGCGTTTTACTAAGGCCGTGCATCTTCTCTCCGGTGGCTTCTGGAATTAGTTTCCCTAGGCTACTTTGTTTTGAGAAATCATAGCCTGCTTTGGCTAATAGCCTATATGCCTTTGGGTCAAACCATTCTTTCGTCCGCTCATTTGGTAGAATACCATGCTCTGTCAGACTTTGTGAAGACTTCACGAATCCATTTAGTGGCCTTGAGGGCAAAGGATTTGTGGATGAGGTTAAAGGCATTACATGATTTTCTTTCAACATGGCTACATCCTTCATCGTGAGCTTTGTAGGAGGTCTTCACATATCCATTGTAGATTGAAGGCATTCCGTGAATGGTGATTGTCCATTTTTACGGCGTGACAATGGTACATAACGGAGGAATGGAGGGTTATTGGAAGTTGCAGAACTTTCACCTGCTCTCTCTGAATTGCTAGTAGACTCACTAGACTGGTTATTCCCATATCTTGGATCTTCCTTTGGGGAAAGAATATCCTTTCTAGTGATGAATTTAACATGCTTCTTTTCACCCTGCTTGCTTTTCGTGAACGGGACTTCAACTGGGAGAACTTCACTAGGGATATCATCTTCTACATAAAACTTCGCATCAGCAAAGTGAGCTTCAGTTTCAGAAAAAGGCTTCAAGTCGGCATCTACTTTCTTTATTCCACCTTGAAGATACTTGAAACATTGATGCAAAGTTGACGGCACTATTCCGTTCCCATGGATCCATGGACGTCCTAACAACATGTTGTAGGTTGTCTTGGCATCAATGACATGGAACAAAATATTACTTGTCAATTCTCCAATAATTAACTCCAAGTGTATCATGCCGATGGCGCGTTGTCCTCTTTGGTTAAAACCTTGTATGACCAAGCGACTGTGTGATAATTCCTCCATAGCAAGACCAAGTCGTCTCATTGTCATTTTCGGCAGTATATTAATAGCTGAGCCTCCATCAATGAGAATGCGATCAATTTTTTACTCACGAACATAACCAGAGACATAAAGTGGACGATTGTGAGGCTTAGGGCCTAACAATAGATCCTTGTCAGTGAAAGTCAAGTCTGGGGAGCACGCGAAACATTCCTGTGTTTGTTGAAGTGTATTGGTACAAGGGGTGTAAATCTTTGGCTTTTCAAGAGCTTGGATGATCCCTTCTTTCGGTGAGGTGGAGGATTGCGAGGGTTCCACTTTATCAACCTGAGATTTGAGTTGTTCTAAAGATGATGAAGTCACATTTGAACTACCATGGTCAACACCTTTTTGTTTTTCATCAACTTCACAACGAGAGACCGTGTGAACAGCCTCCGCTGACTTGTTTTGAAAGAATCTTATGGGGAAAAATTCTTCCAATGTGAAAAGACTTCGAGATTTTTGGGTTTGTGTCGAATCATCACACATTTCCGTTCTTAGTCTTTCTTTCCTTTTATCATTCTTTCTTCTTAACTACGGCTGAATTTGGTTTTGTGGTCTTCTGGACTATTGGGTGATCAAATGAAGAAGGAATACTCGTCTCTTCTTCCATCTCTTACGAGTAACCAACGTCCAACCCTCTTCCTTATCCATTGTTGACTTTTTATCATCATTTGAATTATAATCAGATGCTTTTTGTGAGAGTTGAACTTGAACAGGTTCCAAAGAACCAAATCGGATGAACGTGGTATTCATCCTCTGCTTAGTAGTTGGAGACATGCAACTAGGCGACTCGCAAGCAAATGTTACAAGGTTTGACTGAGCAACATCACCAACATCTAAGTCGATTTTCCTTTCCTTGGCAAGCTTCATGATGAGTTCTTTAAGAACAAAGCATTTTTGGATCGGATGACTTATGATGCGATGATACTTACAATAGTTCGGGTCATCAACCTTTCCTGCTTCTTCCGGTCATTTGCATTCTGGCAATTCAATTAATTTCAAGTTGAGCAGTTGTTCTAGCATTTCGGGTATATCAGCATCAAGGAAAGGATACACCTTTTGTTCCCATTCCTTGAGTGATGAGCGACGCGTCTCGCGTCGTTGACCTCCCTCGGGCCTCTTCTCGTTAGCCTTTACATTTCCTGTTGAAATTTTGACTGGGGCAGGGTTGACATTCATAGAGTGTTTGACATTACTTTTTGTATTCCTGTCATTTCTCCTTATTTCTCGCCTTTCTTTCTTTTCTTCAGGTACGGGAGGTTTCACATTTTCATGGCAAGAGATACTCAATTCCATGTCGTGCGCACGAGTTGCCAATTCTTCGAATGTTCGGGGTTTTACCCCTTGTAGGATGTACAGAAGTCCCCAATGCATGCCTTGGATGCACATTTCTACAGCAGATATTTCAGACAGTCTATCCTTACAATCTAAACTCAAAGAACGCCACCGACTGATGTAGTCAACAACGGGTTCGTCTTTCCACTGCTTAGTATTGGTAAGCTCCATCATGCTTACCGTGCGGCGCGTGCTGTAAAACCGGTTAAGGAACTCCCTTTCCAACTGATCCCAACTATCGATTGACTCAGGTTCCAAATCTGTATACCAATCAAAGGCATTCCCTTTCAGAGAATGAACAAACTGCTTTACAAAGAGGCCTCCTCGAGTCCCTGCATTCTCACAGGTTTCTACAAAGTGCGCAACGTGTTGCTTAGGGTTTCCCTTGCCATCGAATTGCAAGAACTTGGGGGGTTGATACCCATTTGGCATTCTCATATCGTCAATGCGCTTCGTATAAGGTTTTGAATATATGAGAGAATGTGTAGAAGAACCTCCATATTGTGCTCGTATGGTGTTCGTTATCATGTCCTGCAGTTGTTGGACAGATATTGAGGCCAGTGAGGTGGAATGTCCTTGTTGAGAAGTGCCTTCACCTCCTTTTCCCTTATCACCCTTAGCGTTTTCTCCCTTCAATGTAAAGCCAGGAGGGTGCTCAAGGTCTAGATTTGACTCACCCGAATCTTGGACTTCCAGTTTGTTCATTAGGGTTGCAATTTGGACATCCTTATCTTCAAGTGCTTTTGTGAGAAGGATAACCCTTTGTTCCATTTCAGCCATTTTTTCTTCCACAGTAGAGGTGTTGGTCATCATTACTGGCATGACCTCTAGATATGATGGAGAAAACGATGAGACAGGATGAGTTAAAGGCATTTTGTTCCTTAGGCTTCTCATCACGGGTGAAGAGTTGATAGAAAAGGTCTTTGTTGAGGATGATTCATCATTGATCTCAAGATCCGTCGAGACAGATGAATTCTTAGCGGTGGCTTTCCTTTTTGCAAGAAAGTCTAGAGAGATGATATTATGAAGCTTGTTTTCTTTGGTTGATTGGGGTTGCGGTTGATCAAGAGCTTTGGATCGACTACGAGTGATTGGGCCGACATAATCATCCGCAACGGAAGCATCCATCACCGATTTTTGAGCATTCTTGTTAGAAGCCATCGAAGCTAGTAGCAGATCGAATTTCTTTTCTTTTGAAAGAGAATGAGATGAGAGGTAGAGATGTCCCACCGGGCGTGCCAGAATTTGTTGACGACTAAATTTCTTAGTTCGAAATAAATCAAACAAATAAAATAGTTTCACAAATACGAATTTGTATTGATAAATATGTGGTACAATTCTCTGTAATTACAAAAGAGTGATCCTCTGATTCGATCTCCTTGAAAGATTTTTTATTAGAATTGTGGTAATGTGATTTTGATTTGAACATAAGATATTCTTCAATTTGGCTGAGGAATGGATCGAAGATCTTTGAAACGGAATTACAATGAATCTCTGGCTATGAGCTTGTTAGAAATTCTTTGTTCTTCGTGTTCTTCGCGTTCTTCGTGTGTTCTTCGTGTTTGAAGGTTTGTGGTGGAAGTTCTTCGGTGCTTTAGAGGCTTGATTCCGTAGAGCTTCGTTGATTTATGGTCTGTTGAGGTTTCTGGAGGCTTTTGAGCTTGATTCCAGTGAACTTTGAGATCTGGACGAGTAGTTTGGATGATTTTGCTTCGAATGTTGTTTGTATTCGAGGTTGAAGTTCTTGAATTTCTTGGAGGCTTTGAGGTTTGATCCTGGCAGAGCTTCTAGGTTTCTGAACTCAAGATATCTTCTTCCTTCTCTCTGTTCTCTGTGTTGTCTCCCCTTCAATGTCTTGGGGAGGCTTCTATTTATAGGAGTTTAGGGGTAGGTGAGCGACACGTGGCGGAGTCTGATTGGTGACACTTGTCACAGCTTGATTGGTCCGCTTATGTCATCGCTTACACGTGCTGAGTGCTTGTGTCACTGCTTACACGTGCGAGGCTGCCTGTGTCATCGCTTACACCTGCTGATGCAGTTTCATGCCTTCATTTCAATGACACTTGGTGAATTTCTACTGGTTTCTGAATAGTGATGGCAAAACCTAGCAGCAGTACGTGGCGCTTTGTAATTGGTTGTATTTTGTGGACTTTGGTAGTATGATGCGTCAGCTTGTGATAGGTCGGGAATTTTCCCTTTCTACAGCCATCTTTTTCAATAATCTCAAGTACATCAACAACAGCAGAGAACATCAAATCAAGTTGAGAATAGTCCCATAATATGATCTCAACGTGTATCACCAAGACGTTTAAGATTTGTCTCTTGATTCAAATCTTGCCCACTTCTACATACATCATTCTCTAAATCTTCTTTAATTTTGGCAAATTGTGCATCTCGAAGAGCATCTCGTCTCTCACAAAAACCTCCAACAACAGTTACTAAATTACTAACCACATAAAAAAATTCAACAATGTTAATGTGATTTTTAGCAACGGCAACAAGTGTCTATTGAAGTTGATGAGCAAAACAATGGACATAAAATGCTAACTTATTCTCTTTCAAAATTAAAGTTTTGAGACCATTGATATCACCTTGCATGTTACTAGCCCCGTCATAACCTTGCCCACGTAGGTTCGATAAACTCAAATTATGTTCACAAAGTAAACATTCAATAGCATATTTGAGTGACAAAGCGGTGGTACTTGCTACATGTACAACACCAAGGAACCGCTCTATAATAATTCTTTTTTTGTTTACATAACGAAGAACGAGGGTCGGTTGTTTAGTTGTTTCATTAATTTGTTTGTCTTTTATAATGTATTGGTTAATTATACTGCTTTAATTATTGTTGTTTATCCTAACAATAAACTATATTGCTTTAATTTGTTATATTGTTTACACTAAAAGAGCCACTGATGTGCACATTACACATCCCATGTGTAGCACAATAATTAAAGCACTAAAGCAATGTAATGTGCAGCCTGGCCCCCCATGTGCCCATCTACCCCCACCCCACTCAACACACAAGCACACCTCATGCCTGATGCCCCCTGCCAATCAGAAAATTTCACAATCACACATTACACTAAAAGACAATTAATATCTCACCAACACCAACACCAACACCAACACACTACACACACCAACACCAATGGATAAGATAAACTGATAAATCCAAATTCAAAAAGTCAAAAACAGACAAAATATATTAATAAAGCTAAAGTTTGGCCAATCACAGATTTAGTTCAAAAGAGAGAGAGAGTTTCATTTATTTCATAATTTTCATTTCAGTTTAGAGAGAGAGAGAGAGAGAGAGAGAGAGAGAGAGAGAGAGAGAAGCTAGCTTAGTAAAATGAAACACCTTGAGGGAGGGAGTACCAGAGCAGCCGAGCAGGGAGGCTTGAAGGCTAAGGCCGCTGAGGCAGTGACGAGGCGACAAGCGATCTGCCGATCTCCGTCCTCCAATGAGGGTTAGCGACAAGCAACGACGACGAGGAGGGGCGAGCAAGCGACAACGACGATCTGGACTGGGCCGATCTCCGACGAGCGAGCTATGACCGATCCGATCTCCTTCTGTTGGCTTGAGGCTCAAGCGGCATTGCTTTGAGGGATTGAGTCTAGGTTTGCTTTAGGCCTTTAGTGGTTTTTTTTTTTTTTTGATAAAGCCTTTAGTGATTTCGACCTTTAGGGACAGAGGTGTTGCTCTGTTTTTTTTTTCTTTTTTTGGAGAATCTGTGGGTTTGCTACCTCTGTAATCTGTTGGGCTTTGCCATGGGCTTGGCTTTGTTACAATTTTTTTTTTTTTTTTTTTCAGATTTTAGTTCAAATTTTTTTTTTTGGGCTTTTTTTTTTTGCTTGAAAGTAAAACATATAAATTTTTTTTTAATTTGAGGGTGTTCCTAATTCTGTGATTAAGGGTGTTCCTAATACGGAGCAAATATAAAAAATTTTAAAAAAAAATTCAAGTTTTTTTTTTTTTTTAGATCAGGGTGTTCCTAGGAACACCCTGAGTTGCACGTGGCATCGCCATTGATCAAAATGTTTAATCTAGATTTACGCTGCTCAAAGTATGTGTTTGTGTAAAGTTGGAATTGAGTAATTGCAGGAGATTACTATTCAATTTCTGCAAAGCTCGATCGATTGAAAATTAGACTCAATCAATCGAAGCTCGTGCAGATTGTTTTTCTGCAAAATTTTCCAACTCAGCTCAAGCCCGTTTGACATGTAGGGTTTTATGTTTTATGTCTCATATAAATAAATAAAAAACCCTAGCCACGTTTTAGAGGTTGTTGTTATGTTGTATATGTGAATCTCTTGTGAGATCTAAAGGTGTTTACCTTCATACATACTTAGGGTTATCAAGATCAAGATTGATGTCGAGAGCTTGGTGATCGCTTTAGTTGCTGTTTCAAGAGTTTAAAGAAAAACACAAGTGGGTGTACTTGTGGATGTTGTGAATCTGAGAAAGAAGTAGTCCGTGAATTCGGAGCTGTCACGTGGTCATGGTAGTAAGTTTTCTACTCGAGGTAGCAATAGGATGTCAGTGGTCTAAGTCGCTATTGTAAAACTTCAATTCTTTCATAGTAGATCTTGTTTTACCTTGAGGATAGTTAGGTTAAATCCTCCCTAGGATTTTTACCGGTTTGGTTTTCCTAAGTTATTATATCGTTGTGTTCTTTATTTTTCGCATTGTTCACTTGATATGATTTACTTGTGTTAACCTAGATTTGAATAATTTATCTAAGTAATCACTTGGCTAAATAACTATATTAAACAATTGGTTTTTAAGGAGCCTAAAAACGTACAAGTAGTATCAAAGCAGGTTAGCTCTAGTGTTTAGATCTTTTGATCTAAGAGTTGATCATTGACCCCTGTTGTCATGGAATATGATCACTCTCTTGTGATCCCACCTCATTTTAATGGGAACAACTATGCTTACTGAAAAGTAAAAATGAAAGCATTCCTGAAATCCATTGATGAGAGGGTTTGGAATTCCGTTGAATATGGATGGGAGAAGCCGACTACTCCTGTAAGCGAGTGGCAAACTTCTCAGAAAGAAGCAGCCGCTTTTAATAGTAAAGCCATGAATGCTATTTCAATACTATTTCTATGGAAAAATTCAAGAGGATCTCAGATGTTGAAGTTGCTCATACTGCATGGAATATTCTCCAAACTGTACATGAAAGCACAAAGGCTGTTAAAATCAATAAGTTGCAGCAGTTAACAACTAGATTTGAAAGCATTAGGATGTCTAATGATGAAAGTTTTGATGAATTCTGTGCGAAGCTTAATGACATGCTCCAAAATTAAATTTATATTGCTTTGATTTTTCTTCATCCCTTGTTTATCTAATGGTAATTTTCTACATGTAAGCCGCTTTTCATCATTGTTTATTTATTCTGATCTTTGGGCCTTTCTGATACAACTCCCTGCCACTCAGAGCACCTTGAATAGCAGTGCTTTTAATGATTCTGCATAGCTTATGATGTGACCTTGTAATATTTTGCAAATTACATAAAAACAAACCATTCAGACTATATATTTTGCTCATTTTTTGAGTTAGCGTGGAGGTTGAACTGGACCCTATAGTTTAAGGGGGCAAATTGGAATTAACCCATAATAATACAAAGATAAACTACCCCTCTAAACATTACCGCCTCTTAGTCATTAAAAAAAATGCAAGGATAACGGATTGCAGCCAAAAAGTACCATATTAACAAGAAAACTAAAAATGTGCTCAAAAGTGAAAAACAAGATCCATCATCAGAGCTATACGAATGCCACAATAAAATGAGACCTTTAAGCAATGAATTAAAATAGCTCAGTAGCTGAAGCTCATAATACTTTACTGGTTGAAACTTCCCACATCAAGTATTATTTGACGTAGACTGACCCAAGCAAGAAAGTGAAGATGCAAATAATTCCTTAGCCTACACATAAATTTTGAAGAAATGGATGACACTTGGAAGAGAGAGAGAGAGCGCGAGAGAGAGAAACTTTGAGAAAAATCATATGGTTGAATTGATAAGCCAAACTCACACCTCTGTGTACCCTATCGACAAACATTTTGCATAATCATTAGCCACATGTAGGTTTCTGTACCAGTAACTCCATCATGATGTTGAGCAATTGCTAAAGCATTTGCCAGTGATTCTGTACTGGGCTCAGAACTACTCTTTCCTTTGAAAAACTCTAGTTGCCTTGCAGCCAATTATTCATTAGAGATAAATAAATCTCAAACTCCAAATTTGTTATTAGACTGTTCCAATTAAATCCATCATTCAAACTGAAATAGTCAAATAAATGATACCAAATAATAGCCACTCATTATTCTACATAGTGCTTCAAGGCTGGTCTACTGGTAAAGTATCTTGTCCAGTATGCATTTCCACTATCTGCATAACTAGCATGGTGCATGCTTCAAACTTTAAGAAAAGGTTGAAGTGGAAAACAACAAGAAACGGGTTATATAACACCCAAACGTTACTCTTATGGGAAAAAGTCATCAATCTTGATTGGCCAGGATTCATCTGTAGCAACTTTGCATCAGTATATATGGATGGGGTAGAGTATAGAGCATTGACAAGCCCATCCTGGAAAGCCAATTAGAACAAAAAAAAGTTTCAGAAAATAAAAGAAGGCTGTGAAACGACAAGGCAGAATTTACTGACACAACAAAAAATTCAGCATTAAAGAGAGAGACAGAGAGGGAGAAGAAGAAGAAGAAGAAGAAGGAAGACATATGTATGAACTAAAACTTATTTTAGAATGGCCCGTATTCATGAGATGGAACTATTAACCCATTTAGCAGGACCATAGCAAGTTTGATTAATGTTAAACTCTTATGGCCAAACCTGAATAATTATGTGTAAAGAAATGGGATATATAAAATGAAAATTCTGCACAGCTTTTAAGATTATATCCTGCATATTTTATCAATCCTAATAAGTTTTAAGGCTGATATAATACAGGCCGAAACTGAGCGCAATGGCATATCCCAAATGCTGTAACTGAATAGGAGGGGAAACATCATTAATCTCAAATGTGAAACCATCAGGAGGGCCATAATGCCTAGGGAATATCCCTGTGAATATTTGCAAATGAAGTTTGCAACAGGAGTCAAAAGAGTACATGAAATATCATTGAAGTAGAACACAGAAAACAAGTAGTAAATTCTCAATTCAAAAACTTTGAAAGGGTCTAAGAATATAGACATCATGTCCCTCCCTAAACTGTGAAGATGAACCAAGGGCCTTGGAACCCCGTCAAACAATCTCAAGACTCTTGTCATTTAGTCGCTTAGCTCTATCTTGGTAATCAATTCGAGGAAAAAAGAGGGAATCAAATCTTAACTGCAACAGAAATTAAGACACATTATAATCCACCCATTTGGGGTTTATAAAGGTCACCAATAGTCCCCACAAGAGCAAAAACCATCTCTAAAATGATGGAATCTGCTTGAATCCCTGACTGTGATTTCCCTTGCGACAATCCTTGAGATCACCTTGATTGCAGCATGGCAGTCTATGCAAGCTCTTAGATTCTTCATCACAAGTATAGGTGACCCTTCTGGTGTACTGATCAGAGCATATGCAATTGCTAAGCGTTCACTGTGATATTTAAGAGACTCTGCTTTGATCTCCTCGTCTACATTGTGAAGGGCACAACTTGTGTCTGGCTTGTATCCTTCCTTTTCCATTTGCTTCGCCAGCATATCAATCTTTCTCATGATATCCCCCATTTGTGGGTGGGATTTGTCATTTGCTGAGAAGACATGATTCTTATGTTCGATTTCAACCCAGCTATAAGCAGGGACCTTTTTAACTCCTCTATCCCTCATTGCCTTCTTTACCTTTCCAACATTGTCCCACTGGCCTACTGCTGCATAAATATTGGACATATTGACATAAGGAGCAGCATCCCTAAGCTCTTCCATACTGAAAAGTTGGTCTGCTGCTTTCTTAGCCAATTCTTGATTTTTATGAATTCTACATGAATTAAGAACTGATGACCACATAATCTCATCAGGTTCAAATGGCATTTGAGCCATCAACTTCTCTGCTTCATCAAAACGTCCACTCCGACACAACACATCAACCAATGACGCATAGTGTTCTTTTTTGGGAACAAGTTTATAAACTTGAGTCATGGAGTTGAAGTATTGCAATGCTTTGTCAATGTGCCCACAATGGCTGCAAGCAGTTAAGACACTAAGAAAGCTAACTGAATCTGGTTGAAAACCTGACTGGACCATTTGTTCAAAAGACATAAGAGTGCCTACACCATCTCCATTCTGTGCATAAGCTGAGATTAGGGCATTCCAAGAGACTGGGTTCCTTTCAGGCATTTCTTTAAAACTTTGAAGTGCATCTTTTAATGACCCACATTTTGCATACATATCTACGAGTGCACTTCCAGAAAATACATTTGACATAAATCCTGATCTGATTACAAATGAATGTAACTGTTTCCCTAGTGAGAGGGAGGCTAAATTTGCAGAAGCCCTCAAGATGCTAGCAAAAGTTGCCTGGTCAGCACTTACATTGGTTCTACGCATCTCATTGAACAGTTTTAGGCTTTCTTCATGTAGTCCTTTCTGAACATAACCTGAGATCATCGCAGTCCACGGAACTGTGCTTTTGTGGGCTAAATTTGCAAATATCTTTTTGGCTTCCTCAAATCTGCCACATTTGGCATACACGTCAACCAAAGAATTTCCAACCAGAACTTCTGAATCAGCTGTTGACACAATAGCTTGGGAATGAATTTGTCGACCCATTTCCAAGTCCAATGTATTGGCTGCAATGCTCAACAAGGTTGCAAGAGGGAATTGCCTGCGATCAAATCTGGTATACTGTAATTCCTGGAAAAGATCAAGAGACTCTTTGACTTTCCCATCCCATGCGTAACCTGATATGATTACATTGTATGATACGCCATCCAACTCTGGCATCTCATCAAAAAATTTCCTTGCTTCAAGCACACGACTGTGCTTTGAGTAGAAATCGAGTAAAGCATTCCCCACAAACACATTCCAAACAAAGTTGGTCTTCACCACAAAAGAGTGAATTTGCTGCCCAAATACTATGTCATCTAATCCAATCCCAGCACATAGAATTGCGGCAAAAGTAAACTCTGAAGGCTTGAAACCAAAACGCTGCATTTGCATAAATAGCTTTATTGCGTCTTCATTCATCCCATCTTTTGAGAACCCTGTTATCATGGCATTTAAAGTGACGCAATCTCTTTCAGGCATTTCCTGAAAAAGCTGACAAGCTCGATCTAGGCAACGTGTTTTGCAGTAAGCATCAACCAAGGAATTGCAAACCATGAGAGTCGAATCAAATCCCAATTTAACAATATGGGCATGGACTTGAACAACTTCATTCGCCGTCTCTGAGTCACTGCATCCAGATAAGAGAGTCGCAAAGGTTATATAATCCGGTTCTGTCCCCCACCTACACATCGCGGCAAAAAGCTTAAAAGCTTCTCGAAATTGATTAGATTGTGAATACCCACCTATCAAGATTGTCCAAGTCACTGCTGTACGTTCGATCATGGCGTCAACCAACTCTCTAGCATAAGAAAGATTGCCCGATTTCACATAACCGGAAATCATCATGTTCGTCGAGATTGTATTCTTCTGAGGCATTTGATCAAACAGTTGACGTGCATGGGACAATTCACCTCTTTGGAGAAAATCGTTGACCCGGAAGTTAAATCGGCATGTTTGTGGATTGAAGCCCGTTTTGATGATACGGGCATCGATAAAATAATGGACATCATTGAGAGGTAGCTTTGGAGATTGAGAGGCTCTTAAAGAAGCAAAGGTTTGAAGCGCATTTGCTCTATGTAAAGGTTTCATAGGAAACAAAGAAACATAGAAATTAGTTTCCTAATAATGATGAGCGCGCCATTTCATTTTTTCAAAACCTAAACTAAACTTATGAATCAGTGACGTGGAGGACTGCTTAGTATACCAGACATGGTTTTTTTGGGACTGATTGTACGAATAAAAACTTAAAACTTAAAAAGTTTTAGACTCTATTGGGTCCGGGCTTAAGCCTCAGTGCATTTTCATCTGAAAATTCTATCTTATTTTATTTTATCATTTAAAAAAGATACTTTATTAATTATATTATACCATTTTACAATGTGAGAGGGTTTGGATAGCACGTCGCGTCTGCGTCCAGCTTTCCACGTTTTGTTTTTTTTTTTTTTTTTTAAGACCAGCTCTTAGTGTACTGTTCATGGGACATGAACAGTGCACTAAGGCATATGAACAGTAAAAAAAGAGTAAACAGTAATTTTTTACACATTTAAAAATTATTTTGCTACAGTGTTTTCAGTTTTCAGTTTTCAGCAATAAGTTCTATCCAAACGGACCCTATATCTAACATCTCAATTTTTATTTTACAATACAACATATTAAAATAATATATCTACACAATAAAATAATATATTTCAAAACATAAATAAAATCCAAAAATGAGAGAGGGAGAGAGAGACAAAGATTGAGACGTGAGACACAGAGTGAGAGGAAAGAGAAATGAATAAAAAAAAATTATTTTCTTTTAGAATTGTGCTACAGCATCATCACAAATTTGTGATGGTACTGTAGCACAATTCTAAATTTTTTTAAGATACCAGGCCAATACAATGCCAAATGCGGGGCCTTTTAGTACTTTAATGCTAAAATTTGCTTACATAAGTCATTTGCAAGGCCAATTGTGAATGCTCTTAACGTAAGTAGTGGAATAAAACAACCGGTCTACTTATGCATAAATTAGCAAGTAACCACCTGTCAGACGTTAAACTTATGTTTTATTTCATTTTTTCATAAAAATTTTCTTTAAATGGATTATTAACCACTGTCCTTAGGACATTCATTAGCATATATATATATAGACATAATAATAAGAAACTTGAGGGAAAGTTCAAGAGTTTGAAACCACTCATGGCATCATGATGCACAAAACTAACATTTTTGGTTTAAAAAAAAAAATAAATAAATAAAAGCAGTAAATACATAAACGAGAAGAGCTTATTCTAGAAAATCAAGGATAATTCTCTTCAATCCAAGAAAATTCTATCATCAACAGTAATAGGTCTATCCTGATGTTGATTTCATATAAAAACCTTAGGATTATTCGGAACATAAGATGCAAAACCGAACATAAATATCCAAACTCAACAAATGAAACCAAGGTCC
The DNA here is from genome assembly GCF_040712315.1 of Castanea sativa. Taxonomy (NCBI): domain Eukaryota; kingdom Viridiplantae; phylum Streptophyta; class Magnoliopsida; order Fagales; family Fagaceae; genus Castanea; species Castanea sativa. The sequence goes on along the minus strand of NC_134013.1, from coordinate 61,551,286 downwards.
CTCCCCACGTAAAAGCGCTTGATCCTCTCTGCCAGTCAGATGAGGTGCAAAAAGGGAATATAATAATAATGAGCAATCTGGTAAAGCTTACAATAAACTAGACTTCAGCATGCCCTTTCCCCTCGTGATGTCTGGTAGTCTGCAAACACATTTTTATATAACATTACTAGCAACCTGGAAGATATTAATTAGTGAATAATGAATATTAAAGATATTGAGCGCTAGAGACATAACAATTTCCTTTTTCTTTTGGGTATCTGCAACGCATATGAAGTGCATTGGCTTTGCTTCCAGATGGGTTAAAAGAAAAGTTAATGGAAACAAGAAAAGAGAAATGAATTCAGGGGCTTGTATGAATCTGTTCACTCTATTTTAGCAGCGGATGCCTTTGGTTATTTGATGATGATATTATCTCAAAAAAGGCTCTGGAACGAAGTGATGATGCTGAGGCTAGTTCTCATGTACCAGGTTTGCAAGAGCAAAGTTCAGACTCTAGTCGTCTAGAAAATTACTTCAGAGAGCTCCAATCACTTCTTTCAGACTCTCCTGCACTCAAAAGGAAATTTTCTTGTAGACAAGTAGATGGTACTGTAACTTTTGTATAAATAGTTACTCCAGTTCAGATTTGGAAAATGGCAAACAAAAGAGAAAAGGGTCCTCACAATTTCGGTGCCATTTGTTTTCGAATTTATTCTAGTTCCCCTAAAGAAAATCTTGTCACTTTGGTTCAAAAAATACAATGATTATGTCAGTAATCCATATGTTTGTAGAGGTACTACTTGTGAATCTCAATGATTTTTTTATACAAAGAATCATCAATCATGTGTTTGAGCTAGAATAGTGCTAGAATGGGTGATCTCTTGGGAAGTGCTCATGTTGCACCCCTTTCTTAGTACTTGTCAAAAAAAGAAAAAATCATGTACCTGCAAGAGTGAGACACTTGTTAAAGTTAAATATTATCCATTTGTAACTGCAATTGACCTGTAGAAAAACATATATGTATTATGTGTGTATCTAATTTTTAAGAAGAGTCAGAAAATGAGCAAAAACTGATGTTCTACGAAACAGGCTATATAGTCTAAATCAACAAGCTTATAAGTGTCAGTAGTTTGTTTTAGTGACATTGTCTCTTGATTCCTCCTGTACCCTATTGTGTAGGGGAGCTATTACATGAACCATGCAATTGATATCCTATTATGTACTCCGCCTAAAGACTGTCAAAATTGAGACTTCTATGGCTATCATCAATATTCATGTTTCTGCTTTATTATTATGTGTTCAATTTGGGTCTGTGGATTTCAGTGCAGAGTGAATATTGATGTTCTCTTGAATAAGATGCTTAAAAGTGAGAGTTTGTTTTACTTTAGGCAATTGGAGTTTTGACATGATCACCTTCTATTATAGTTGTAAAAATACATATAAGAATACCCCCGGGTAGCACAATTGGCTGGGACAACCAAGCCTCATGAAGCGAGAAATGCAAATCAGATGGCATGGTGAGTCGGTGACGAGTAAAGCAATTAGTCAGCATAGCATAAACTTGACAGATAATAATTATACAAACTAATAGACATGCAACTGGAATAAATTACGGCATTCTCCTAGAAGCTTATATATTCTTCAAATTTATATTATACCAAATCTAAATGATTAAAAATTTTATATATCCAGAAAACTCAGAAGATTGCCCCCATTTGCAGTTTTCACATAAACCAGAAAACTCGAAAGAAAAGAACACGAGGCAAATAATCAAACAGCCCTGGTGCAAACGCACACATGTAAACCAACCACCTAAAAACCATGATTAATCAGAGAAAGAACCAAACCAAAAATATCAAAAGCAGTTGCTAACAATAATGATGCAGGCAGTGTTCAATATAACGCAGTAATAGCATGTGTTATATAAATTCCCTTTACTAGGTTAGATTAATTTTCAAACTGCTAAGGATGGATTCTAACGACATTAAATTGAGTTTTTTTAATAAAAAATAATAATATTATACAATGTGTAATCACTCCAAACTCAATTTCTCAATCTCCAAGTCCTAAAGATTCTGCTTCCAATCTTTGAAATTTGAATGCAAAATAATTTTCACATCTGTCCCAAACCCAACTCTACAAAATTGGAAGGGCAAATCCTTCAGCAGACAAACTTTGTTGTTGCTGGAGACCTAACTGTATTGTATTAATGTTTTGTTTCCATAATAAGAGCATATAGTGAGTTGCTTCAAAACCCTCTGAAGCCGAAAAGGTGTCTCATTCTCATACATTTGATACATGCATCCTCCCTCTCATAGCATAGGAAACTCCACCACACCAAAAAAAAAAATAAGAATAACAAAACAGAATTGGGGTATTGAAGTGTTCACTATAACATCTGCATCAGAATTGGCGAATTCTTACAAGCACCTTGGCTAAGTCGCTTAATTTATTTTTCCACAATTATATTGCATTGCAGAGAACATTTATAATAATCCCAATTACAACAACATTATCGTAAGTGCTGGAATTTACAAGGTCCGAAATTCCAATTAAAATAAAACCATGCATTTACATTAAAGGTTTCTTAGTTAGCACCAAAGCAATCAATATCGACGACCACCAGCGGTTGACAAAAGTACTCGACTTGGTTTTTTTCCTTTCTTCCCCAATTCAGTCATCTTGGGCCCATCCAAAGTTTCAGCAGACTTTCCCCTCGATATTATATTGACAAAAGAGGGTGCGCCTGCACTCTTTGAACCTACGGAAACAAAAAGGTCCAAAAATCAGGGCACTGAAATTTCCCAGAAACAGATTTTTAACAGCCACTACTTTTTATAAATTTGATAATTACAATTTGGGGGGGGTGGAGGGGGTGTTGGATTCAACCCTGACATCAGGTAAAATAAAATAATATAAAAACTAGTTTACTGGGCTACTAATGATCCTTCCAATGATGTAAGTTATGAAGAGGGTTCTTGCATAACATTTGAATCTAAGAGCCAAAGCTCATTCTAATTGCTTTAGGGAAATACCATCTATACCAGATGGATTGCTTGTCACTCCTTTGTCTGGCAAAGAATTGGATTCTTGAATTTTCAGAGCTGGAGAATCGTGCGCAGCAGCAAAACCAAGCCTTGTAACATTCGAAAACAGTTTCCTTTCCCCGACAGTTGGAGGGCTCGATGATGTCACAGGAGAACTTCCCAAAGCTATGAAACGTGAAGATGAGAATTAATAAATGAGTTTAAACTAATGAAATGTAAAATGGAATCACAGAAGAAAAAAGGAAATGCTACAGATTAAAACAGCCATCAGGATCCCAGTTGAATTTCACAACTACACATCCTTTCTAATTGATTAGAAGGTCCTGATGCTAGAAATTAAATTACCATTGTTGCAAGATTTCCCAATACATCCAGTAGGATTTTTTACTTTCAGGAAAGACATAAATTAAGGAACCCCAGAAAAAATTTTCATAAGCCAAAAATTGGGTCACCTCATGTTTTGCACAGAAGAGTACCCAAAAGGAAAAAATTTTACTCTGGTCATCACCAATAGTATAGTCTGCACATTTTCTAACAGAGATCTATCTGATTACCTTCAAAGTCATCCATAGAATACGTAGGGGAGTCAACATGAATGGACTGTCCAAAACTGTATATTTCAGGCACAGTATATGCAGTAGCAGCTTCAGCCTTAATTTTCTCCCTCCGCTCCTAGAAATAAAATCACATATAATTGGGAAAGAATGGACAAATTCATGTTAAACTCTCCCCAACATAAATAAAACAAAACAATCTGGAAAGAACTCAACCAACAAAACAGACCGTGCTTTAAATTATTTTTTTTTCTACAATTTGTGTGTGCATGGGTGAGAGGCAACTTAGGCAAGCACAAAAGAATCAATATTGAGAACAAAGAGATCAAACCTTCATTCCCTAAAGCTCCATCATAAACTACAATGTAACAATATATGCCATCCAACACTTTCCTAACAACAGGACATTATACTCATGGGTTTTTCTTTGTTATAAAGTAGCCCACCTTAGGTTTTATATTGCATACTGTGCTCCTCACCTTAAGACTTTTCATGTAATAAATCTATAAATCATAAGAGGGTATGTGTCTGCATAATGGACATAAATTCATTTAGCCTAGCAAAGAACAAAAAAGATTTAGATTAAGTGTCCAAAAACATAAGCATGATGCAGACCAGGTGATGCTACCTTCTTGACAAGTTGTTTCCTCTGCTTTTCACGCTTCTTTATTTCGTCCAGGAATGGATATAGGGCATCGGGAGGCAGTATCTCACTCGGATCAATTTCACAAAACTGAAAGGGAAAAAAAAAAAAAAAAGTGGCTAACAATTAGAAATAATAAACAAACCATATGAATAATTGATGGAGAAAAAATGTCGATAGAAAGGTACCTGAAATGTTGTTGTTAGAGAAAAATGGCTTAAGTAACGATAGCGCCTCCTTATGGCCTCAGACTGGGTGACTGTCTCCAATTGTAAAATCCTTCCACTTATTCTGCAATTAAAAACTTGTCAAAAAGCCCATTGACAAAAGTACTTCAGTTAAAAAGAAGAAATTTAGACTTTAGTGACATCATTTTCTAAGTTTTAAATTATTTTCAGCCTAACGCCCAGAAGGTCTAATGAAAAATCTTCACATGTATTTGCATAAACACATTGAATCCTCCAACTACCAGTGAGACAGATATCTTATAGTTTCTGATACAAGTGCAACAAATGGGAATTGTAAGTTAAGTATGATGAAGGTTCAAAATTAGCATAAGATACAAGAATCTTATTTTGCAGATGCAATTTAAGGCTGCGTTTTTAGGGCCTGTAAAATAAAGTCAAACGGAAAATCATAAACTTTAACCGTAAAATAAGCCCTTTGACCTAGAAAATATTTTACACTTCTATTTTACCTTCAAATGACTAAAAACACCCAAAGAGAGAGAAAGAGAGAAAGAGCAAGAAGAGAGAGTGAGATCGAGCTCGCGCCGTCGAGCTTAGACCGTCGCCCCAAGCCCAGATGTGCCGTCAAGCTCGTGCCAATGAGATCGAGCCGCGAGATCGCGCCATCGAGATCGCGTCGGCGAGATCGAGCTGTGAGATCGTTGGCGAGATCGCACCGGTGAGATCGAACCCCTGATCGCATTGCCGAGATCGAGCCGCCGCCGCCCTCTAGATCGAACTCTTTTCGTCTCAATCTCAATGCCGCCTGAAGCCTACCGCCATTGGACCGGTCTCGCCACCCATGACCAATCTCTCTCTTTCTCGATCTACCTCTCCCTTTCCCTCGATTTGCGATCACTCTCTCTTCCTCCTCCCTCTCTCAGTTTGACCGAATGGTTTTGTTTTGAGAATGGTTTTGTTTTTATTTTTGTTTCTTTAAAAGCTTATATATTGCAATTTTCTATTATAAAATTTGTTTGGAAGCTGAGAAAATGTGAGAAACTAGTAGAAAATTTGCATTTTCAAAATGTTACCAAACACTTGAAATCATTTTCTAATATAATTTTTAAAATGCAACCAAACACTAGAAAGTATTTTCCTTTCCCGAAAATATTTTCACTTGAAATTATTTTACACTCGGAAAATATTTTACATTGAAACAAACGCAGCCTAAATTACAATGTTTCAAGAAGTTCTTCATTCTGGACAAACATTTTTTTTTTCCTGTTGGAGTGGGAAGGATATAAAAAAACTCTTCATAATAATTTTCAAACGCTTCTAATCACACAGTAAAGAACATAATTCAGTTTTTTTCCCCCAAACCTGTGTGGAAGCATATCATAACTCCCATAATGGTGTAGAAGACACTTCATGTTTAGTGGATGAAGAATGAGGTGCTGACCATCAGCTGCCTGAAACAGGCACAAGCAGACAACACAAACTATGACAAAGGTCAAATGTCAATCATAAAATCAGAAAACGTGGAAAATCATATGATTGTTGATAAATGATATTGAATAGCAATTAGCAGGGACTAATAGAACATTATCTTTTTTTTATATATATAAATAAGACTAATAGAACATTATCTTTCTAGGTACCTAACCTTTTGTAATTCTTTACACTTCTTTGTATTCATAAGTTCATTTCATATACACAAAGTAGTCTTATTCAATAAAATTTTTAATTTAAGGTGCTCACTAATATCAGCTACTCAAGAACTTTGGCCATGGTAACCGTTAAACAACTGCAAGTGAGAAACACCTCTGCAGATTTTCCTTTCTAATAAAGGAAAACAATTAGTGCAATTACTGGCTTCTTCTTTCCCATTTTCAACACATTTATTCAACATTACTATTTTAAACCTCACTTGAATTTGATTAAAGATACACGATCCTGCAAATGGTCAGGCCTGAATAAAGAGACAGTATGTTTAAATATTGTGCTCTACTCTTTAGATAGCTTCAGCAAGACTATGGCAGCTAAATAATTCCATCAATGATCAAAACTGAATTTATGAAGTCCTACATATAGATTGAACAATTTATTAGATCCACACCATAAGGTCCACGGTCCACTACCTAATTCCCTATAAAACTGATCTGCCTAAAACTGAAACAACTCTTTTCTTCATGACTAAATAATGTTATAAAACAAAGAAAGAAGAAAATGATATGTGAATATCAGTAACCTGGTAGAAATTGTACGAGTTCTTGTCCTTTCCATCTCCAGTGTCATTTGAGAGCCTTTCCTCATATGAGGAAGATAGAAGTGTGTCTTTCCCTTCCAACAATTCATTCTCAACCGTAGTTTGATCAAACCAAGCCCCTCCATTTGCATTTTCTAGTATCAAATTATCTGACCACTTGATTTGGTCATTTACATCAGCAGACACAGTTTCACTGCAACCACACGCTTCATGATCAGTAATTTTAAATGATTTATTGCTGTCGCAAGCCCGGTGGTCATTCCAATACTTCTTCCTCTGTTCTAATTGCTCCATTGCAGCACACACATATGGAAGCTTCTCTAAGTCATCAACAAGGCCCGAATCTGCTCTAACTAACCAACTATCTAGATCAGATATTGCTTTTCTGACTGAAAGATCCACATCTGAAGTAAATGTAAACTTAGAAAAGGGATCATAGATTTCATCATTGCGACAAGACATGATATCCATCTCTTGCTCACTTTTATGTGACAGAGTAAATGAATCCTTCTGTCGAGTCAAAAGCATGAACTCTACTGTATCACCCACACAAGATTGCTTGACATTTTCAATGTAGATGGTGTATAAATCCTTTGGTGATATCATCACAAAACATAATGGACATCTTTTCCAGCTGTTGCCTTTATTATCCTCCTCACCCATTAACAAGTACTGTAAAATACATGGGAAACAGAAGATGTGCCCACATGAGGTAATTTGTGGACATAGAGGAGACTCCAAACAAATTGGACACTGTACCAGAAATGGGGTCGAATACCTTACACATATTATATCCTCCCACCTCAACATTTTATCTGGATCCATCGATTCAGGTGTATAATTTCCAGAATCTAACACCACGAATTTGTAATTTGCCTGAAGAAATAGATCTTTGTTGTATGGCCTTGTCTTCTGCTGCCTTCTTGGTGGAGGAGCCCTTGGTTGATGTTGAGGACGAGAAATGGGGTCATAATGAAAATTCAGCAAGTGGTTACCATTCATCATCTGGCCTTTTCTACCCGATAAATGCACTGTGCTTCCATGAGAGTTTGAAGACCCAGTATTCTGCTGGTTGCGAGGAGAGCCGATGTTTCCTGACATCTTCCCTCTGGACTGAGAGGATCCAACCCCTCGTCCACCTGAGTGACACTGGGAATTTGTGTCACTATTTTGATGAGAAAAACTCGTCTTACCATTTGGTGTCCCTAATTCAGTCACCTATAGAAACAAGAAAAACAGGAGAGGATGCCCAATGTCAGCTTCGACAATCACTAAAAAAGATTGAAAATTGCCACAACTTCCACTTCCGTCATTGTTACATAAAACCATATTAGACCAACTAACTACTAATCTAATCACACATTACAAAGAAGCTTCATTGATTCTACACGGGCATTGTACAAATATACAAATTTATATAGCTACAAAAAAAAAGGCTGAAACAACTAAAACCAAATATACCTTTTTGGAAGATCCACCAGAAGCCTCTGCAGCTGAAACCAACGGCCCTGCCACACACAAACACACATTTTAATAACTAAACAGGTAGCAGTTAAATATCAAACACCATCACAATTCACAAACTCAAAAACCCATTTACCCAAAAATTAAAAAAAACCCTCTGCACTGTATTCTAATTCCTAATCATATACGCATAAAACAAGCTTAAAAGATTAGGCTCTTAACCTCAATTGACCTTTTTAGAACAGAAAAGCACAACAATTTACGTTAAATTCCAACAATTCAAACATTACTAAATATATATTAGAAAAAAAAAATTAAGATTAAAACCTGAAGTAAGGGAGGACATAGGGATTGGAGAGAGGGAGTCAGAGATCTGGAGCGATCCAAATTGGCGGGAAAGAGCGGACGGAGATTGAGGTTGAGATTGAAATAAGTGGGTTGGTGTTGGATTTCCATGTTGGGAATTAGGGTTAGGAGAGATTGAAGAAGAGGAAAACGACGACGTAGAACCTTGAGTATTGTTGGGCAAGATGGACATGAAAATCTTCGAAAGTACTTGTGGGAGCGAGATAGAAAGAGAGAGAGAGAAACAAAAGTCAGAAGAGAGACCTGTTGCGGTTTCGATTCGATTGTATTGTTGTTGCGCCTTTTAGCCTTGTAGTAATAACAAACATTGATTTTTATTGTCTCTCGGTTTTTTTTTTTTTTTTTATTAATTAATTACAATTAATAATCTAAAAAAGGGTTTGCGTTTTTCTTTGTTTGGAGTATCTACTTCTTTGCTGCCGCATCTTCCACCGAATATATTCAGCACCTTTCTTTGCTTACGGATATGCCCATGCTCTGTCTCCTTATTTCAATTTCAATTAAGGCTGCGTTTGTTTTGGCTTCAAACTATTTTAAGAAATTATTTTACTCCTCAACGTATGTTTGGTTGTATATGAAAAATAGAATTTTCCGAAAAAGCATTTCATTTGACCATAAAATAAAGGCTTTGACTCGAAAATTGTTTTCCTTTCTATTTTCACTTCAAACCATTTTCGGACTCGGAGGTGCAAAGAAAGAGAGAGAGAGAGAGTAGAGAGATCTCGCCCCAACCCATGCCGGCGAGATCGCGCCTTCGAGATTGCGCTTCGAGATCGGCCTTCACCATCACTAATCTGATTCGCGCCGCCTCAATGCTCAAACCCATCTCCAATGAACCCAGTCTAATCGTGCTCGCCTTCGCCTCTGTCGCGCGATCTCGCCTCAACGTCAAATCCAGTCGCCTCTCTCTCTCTTCATTCTTCTCTGACCGGATTTGATGATTTTTTTTTTTGGGGTTTTGTTTGTTTTGTGTTTCTGTATTGAGAAATGATATTATATATCTGTTTGGTAGCTGAGAATATGTGAGCAACAAGTAGAAAATGTGTTTTCTATAGTATTTTCAATAACATAACCAAACACTAAAAAATATTTTTCAAATTATTTTTTTAAATGCCACCAAACACTAGAAATTATTTTCTTTTCCCGGAAATATTTTCACCTGAAATTATTTTACACCCGAAAAATATTTTACACTCAAACAAACGCACCTAAGAAAAAAAAATTTTTGAGTGGTTTTAGAAAAAAAAAGTGACATACGTTATGTTTACAATATTTTCTTAACATGGTAGAAAAAAAATTTAATAATTAGTTCAAATTAGAACTAATATCAACTTATCATCTAAGATTAATTGGGAACATATTGTAGGAGTAGTACTTCTCTTTAAAAATTATAACAAATTAAATCTCAACATATTTAAGTAAAATTCCATTTGTGTTTCAATTTTTCAATATAGGTTAATTGTTTAATTTAATTTTTTACCTTTTCAAAACTCAAATTTTATAACAAATTAAATCTCAACTTATTTAAGTAAAATTCCATGTGTTTTTAAAAATTTTAATATAGGTTAATTGTTTAACTTAACTAGCTACATTTTTCAAAACTTAACTTTTAATTTGTTACTTTTAAGTTCACTACAAATAAACTAGGTTTAGATGGCATTTTTTTTTTTTTTTGGTGTTTTTGCCAACTGCCACTAAAGTGTGGGCATATAACCATCACAATAGAAAACACCACGATAGACCATTTGTGTCTACATCAAGGTTTTTTTTTTTTTTGTGATGTTTTACAAACGCTGCCTAAATCTAGTTTTTTTTTTTTTTTTTTGCAGTGCCTATAAATTTTAATTTCTTACTTTTTTTTATTATATTAGTTTTTATTTTATTTTTAAGAAACAAACACATACAAGAAAGAAGGAAATGACTAATGAGTATTAAGAGATTTTTTAAAAAATAACTATAAAATTCAAACTATTTTATTAGTCAGCAATGTTTTCAAACTATTTAGGTATCTAACAATTTGAGTTTGTGAGACTTGATTTTACTGTAGCAAATTGAGTTTTAAAGACTTGATTTTTGTTCAATCCATGTGGAACTCGAATCTCTAAGACTCGAGCTCCCCAACCCGAGAATACACCCCAGAAACAAGAAAATGCAGCAACCAGAAACCAGAAAAACCAGAAAATGCGCAGCAACCAACAACCTAGAAACCAGAAAAATGCAGCGACTAGAAAATGCGCAGCAACCAGAAAATGCAGCAACCCAGAAAAGAAAACTCAACACAAACCCACGCAGAAAACTAGAACAGCAACCTAGAAATCACAAGCAAACCAACCAGAAAAGAAAAAAAAACCCAGTTAATCAACCCAGAAAACACTAACAGATCCAGAAAACACAAACCCACAACAAAAAATATTCCATCTGAGACAGACGAACCCAGAAAAAACAGAAAACAAATCAAGAGATAAACCAATGGCGCTCCCGTGCCGAAATCGTGATTTTTGGATTTGGATTTTTGCTCGGACTGAGATTGTGATTTGGGTTTCGAATTTTGAGAAATGGATTTAGGTAAGGGGTTTGGATTTTTGCTTTGATTGAGATCATGATTTGGGTTGAGATTTTGAGAAATGGATTTAGATGAAAAGAAGGAAGAACTGGCTTGGGTTTTTGGGGGCATGGCAGATGGAGGGAAAAAAAAAAAGAAAAAAAAAAAAGAAAGAGAAAAAGAAGGAAGGAAGAAGATGGTGGAAATCAAGTCTTAAAGACTCGAGTTCCACGTGGGTTTCCACCTCAACTTTTATTCCACCTCAGCTTTGCCACCTATAAAAATCGAGTCTCTTAAACTCGATTTGCTACAGTGAAATCGACACTCACAGACTCGAATTGTTAGATACCTAAATAGTTTAGAAACGTTGCTAACTAATGAAATAGTTTAAATTTTATAGTTATTTAAAAAAAAATCCAAGTATTAACTTCTAACGTAAAGACATATCACAAACTCCACTAAAAAAACATGATAACTTTTTATTATTATATTTTATTTTGTTAGTCATTAAAGTATAAGATTTAAGATAATAGTGATGTAAAAATGATATTACACAGTTACACTACAACAGCTGTGAATTATGGTATCTCTAATGTTAGTTTCTTTTCTCTCTTTTTTTTTTTTTTTTTTTTGATGAACTAATGTTAGTTTCTTTTAAAATCAATTGTTAAAGTATATAATCATATAACAAAAGACTTAGTTTAAATCTCCTACATTAAAAATGAATTAGTGTTTTAACCATACAACATAGAAAGATTGTTATAATGCTGATGTCATAAGTTCATATAGTAAAAAATAAAATAATCTAAAACATTGTCATAAAATAGATACCACAAGTTTGAATTAAGATAATAATAGTGAGTTTTAGTTAGCTCAACTGGTAAAGTCTCTAATGGTTATATAAGAGAACTAAGGTTCAAACCTCGCCTACACCAAAATCTGATTGGTGTCTTGGTCTAATGATAAAAATTTATCATCAAGAGCGGATGTCATATGTTAAAACTCTCTCAAAAAAGAAGAAGATAATAATAAATTTTTTTTAGAAGTGCTACGTCCACAACATTTTTACAACAAATCATAGGTGGTTAGTTATAAATTCTAATTTGAATCTACTACTGAAATTACTTTTCTACCCCACCAATGACAACCTTTAACGACTTTTCACATAGAATTTGTTGTAAAAATATTATAGAGATATCATTTTTTCTCTTTTAAAAAAAAAAAGGTTAAAAAACATAGTGCCCCTCACATTGTGATGGGGAAGCATCTTCAGTCTGACTGACCCTTCATTGCAAAAAATGGAAAATTTATTAACCTAAAGAATTAAAAAGGTGATTTTGACTCATTTTCTCTTCAGTGGTAAAGGGCTGAGTTCATTTTGATTTCTTATGGACCAGAAGAGCTGATAAGTTCGATATTAAACAATGGGAAAATAGTTAAAATATGCTTGAGTGCAAAACAATATGATCGGATCCGATGATTCCGACCGTGTATTCAGTACTCTGATGATACAGGAAATTGTCAACTTATTTATACTTAACATCCACAAGACATGCAAGCTTGCTATGACATACATAAGGCATAGAGATTGAGCTAATTAATCTTGTTTATTGATACACGTGGGTAAAGAGCCATTGTACAAAACTTAGTCTTGGGGACTAAAACACTACAACAGAAATGGAGCTCAAGACTCAAGTTGATTGTGGATTATGGTACAACACAAAGCAAATGTCTTGTAAGGACCTCATGTCATGGGGCATTTCTTTTCTTTTTATGCATCAAATACATAACGGAGGGACTCTGGATTGAAGTCAATAACAAAGGTGCGGATTTCCATGGGGGCAAGTTCTACAACCAGTTTAGCAGGATCAACAGGTCCACCCCTCACAACCTTGTTTTCTTCTCGAGAAGACCCTTCTACTTTCCAAACGAGTCTCTTCTTCTCCATTTCTGTTCTTTCTTGGTTGGCAGATAAGTTTGTCTCTGTCACTTTACTGATCTGAAACAGACATAATATAAGTAGAACATTATTATGAGACAAAATTATAAATTGGAGTTAACAAAGATGCCTGGATAGTGTCATGAGACTCGTCTCTACCTTCTTTCCAGGAAACAGCTTTTTAAGCTCTACACTTGTCATTACAGAAAGATTCTTGTCCTCTCCAATCTTGCATAGTTTGAACAAGCCAATCAAAAACAAAACAAAAAAAAGAAAAAAAAAAGAAACAACAACAACAACAACAACAATAATAATAATAATAATTGAATGAGCATTCATCTAAACAAATGAAGTACTGTAGAGCACACACAAAACATCATTGAGCAGAATTTGTAAGAAAGAGTTAAACCTCATATAAATGTGCTAATCGAAGGAGAACTTTTCCATCATCAAGCTCCTGCATAATTCGGGGGAAGAAAAATCAAAATGAGAAGAGAAAGGAAATTCCAAGCTGCTTATCTTCAGCCCCACTGTTGAGTTAGTTGTTGAGGTCTAACACTTCTTTGATAACTGGTTTCTGTTTCTTGTCTTATACTTACTGAAAAGACATTGATAACTGGTTTCTGTTTCTTGTCTTATACTTACCAAAATAACATTGCAATGAAACGATAAATAATAATGGAACTAGAAAGAAAAGCATCAAGTGGTCAAGTACCTGGAGAGTTATTAGAGCAACATTATCAGGCAAACTGTATGAGGAATCAATCCCTGAAAAACTGGCTACATGAGAACTCATCGCGTTATCACCATCCTGCAAATAGAGAATTACCTTTTTTAGACACTACCTACCTTTTTTTCCCTCTTATTTTGGTAACTAACTAAATCAGAAGACTAGAATAAATGAGATTAAATCTTTTCTTTTCCAAGTTTACCTGTTCGGCAAAGGCTAGCAAGAGTGGAGAATATATTTCCTGGCCAAAAGTTCGACGCCACTTGGCACCCTCTCCCAGTGGGTCAAATCGGAAATAAAATTTTCCTTGGATCTGTAAAAGTCATCAGTATGTAAGAACTGAATGCTAAAAGTTTCAGCAAATACTCCATATCACATTACTTAGGAGAGATTAAATTCAAAATATCATTGCAATCTTGACTTGCTATAAAGGCAATGTGAAAATCTTCGAAAGCAACATTCTCAGGAATAATATACGCTATATGGATAATATAACTTACTAATTGAAAATAAGTTCACCACATAATTGGATGGAAAATTCTTGACACAGATGCCACTTTCTGGCTCTAAAATACAATGGACAATAGCCAGGAATTTTCTGAGATTAATTGTTGAGTGAGTAGTAAAGTTGACTAATTAAATCACCTATGGTGACAGTTCTAAACCAACATGCCAGCTACTTGCTGAAAACGAGTTCCAATGGGTAGCATGTACTTACTGTTAGTCCCGTGCATTTATTAAGAACACAGACTGTTTCATTTAAGGCCTCTGCAACACCTTTTGAATCATCAAGTAGTAGTCTCCTGTAAAGTAAGATGAATGAGAGAAATTCTCAATAATGTTTCTGATTACATGTGGTGCATGAAAAGATTAATCATGAATTTATGCATTACCATTTAAGTAATGCTATTAAAGTGCACAACAGTTATTTATTGCCTCTAAAAATAGCTGTAATGTCCATCATTCTTTTAAATAAGATCTCCCTTCTGAGTTGTGCACACCAATGAAATACCAATCCTTTTAGCATGGATATTAACCATGACGAAATTAACATGGAAGACAGAACATACCTGTGAAGCATCAGCTCTATTTGTCCATCCACTATGCTGGATCCCCCTAAAGACCGATCCACCAAAATTGAAAATTCCTTCTCATTATCTTGCATGTAAATCCCAAGATTAATCTGAAAGTACAAATTAGATGATGTATCAAGCAAAAGGCAAGGATAGAATTACTGATTGTAATTTTCTTTGACTACTTTATTATAATGGGGCTTAAATTCATGTAGAAATGTATGGAAGAGCTAAAAGAATCAGAGTACAAAAACATCAAATTTCACCACAGGCACATTCATTTTATCCTGCTTATGAAAGAGATGTCATCAGTGTGTCTGTGAACTATAGGCAGAACACACTGTTTTAAAATACTCACTGGATTCGTAGTAGTCATAATCAAGGTCTCTGAAGGATAATAGTAGTAGTAAAATATATCTAAGCCCATGACACCGGACAACCAAAACAAAATTAAACAAGAAGAAAATAAAAGGATATGATCTATGAGTCAGCACTTAGGCCTGACTTGGAGTCAGCACCTAGGCTTGACTTGGAGTCAGCACCAAGCAAGATAACCACTAGGAGTCAACACCTAGTGTGGAACTGGAGTCAGCACCAGACCAAAAGAGCATTTTTTTCATTCATCAAAATATCATCTATCTCCTCAAGGAGTACAATAAGTTGCTTATAAAAGATTGCTAAACTTTAATTCTAATTGGCTTAGGAAGCCCTAATTGTCTTATTACAAAAATAACCCTGCCTCCAAAGTAAACTACTAATAGCCTAATAAACTACTAAGACCTAAAACATAAAAATAAAATTGACAGGTGTAGACACCGAATTTTGTACCCCTTACGACTCGGGCCCTCATTCCCCAATGATACTCGAACTCGAAGGCCCAAGGCTAGTTTAGAGCCCAATCAAATATCAAATTGACTTGAGGAGTGTTAAAATGAAAAATATAATCTTTTAAATAAGCAAAAATCTATTTTTAAAAGTAAAAAACCAAAGTGGCCATCACCCACGTACATGGGCATCGACCTGCGTACGTGGGCCAAAGCATGCGTATGCAGGCACATTCTTGCGTACGCAGCTAGGGTTTCAAAAGTATGAAAAATGCAAGTTTTCTACAAGAATGACTGAAGTTTGGAATGAATCTCACATCGTCTAGGAGCCATTCCAAACCCCATTTTTTCCACTATATAAAGCCTTACATAGTACATTTTCAACACACAGAAATCCCACAGGAAAAACCTAAGATTCACTAGAAAATAGTGAATCAAAAAGGAGTTTCACAAAACACCCTCAAAGCAATTTTATTTGATAAAGACCTTTTCTGGCCCCAATCTTTTTAGTTTAACGTTGCTAATCACTTGTTTAATGACTTGTGATAGATTTGACTGAGGGGAACCGTCAAAATCAAAGTTTGGGGACTCCTTTTTGAGGTATCAAGTTTCAACCTTTCTTTTCTCTTTTTAGTCTTTCTTTTGCTGTTTAATCTATTTTTCTTGCTTTGTTTGTGTTATAACCAGTTTGTTTAGAGTAGGTTTATGTTTTCTTGTATATTCTGAGCATGTTTGGCTGCTAGAATTAGGGTTTTCATTCCTGCTTTGTTTTTCTGCTTTTGCTGTTTCTAGGTTAGGGTACGGGCGTGTCTACGTGCGCATACTTTTGTATGCGCACGTAGGCTCGAAGTATGCGTACGCATACAACTGGCCTGCATAAGCAAGCCTATGTATGCACACGCATACCCGTGTCGGAAACCCTAAATTTGGTTGTCCAATTTCTTTTGCTTTGTTTGTTTTACCTAATATGCCTCTATTTTAACCTTCTGATATGCTTTTGATTTGTTTTTTCTTTGTTCACATGTTTGTTTGTCATTGTATGCTAGATTAAGGTTGATCTTCTTATTTCTTAATCTTAATACCATGCCATTCGTTCACGTGCCCACGCATTGATGCCATAGGTGCTGAGTTGCTACAAAGTAAGTAAAGGTAGGTCATTCATTGATATGAACATGCATCTTTTGTGATGAATATGCTTGTATGATGTTTGGTTTTGAGTATGGATGATTACATGATCTTGTGATTGCCATGATTAAGTTACTGCCTTGCTTTAGATGTATGATAGGGCTTTCACATGCTAGATGAATGCTAGGGTTTGTATATGTGTGTGGTTTGGCTTTTTATTGCTTTATGGATGGATATGATGTGTTGTTTTGGGATGATGACGCCATATTGTATGTTAGATGCATGCTAGTGTGTGTAGAATGTAAGTATTGAATTTGTTTTTGATAATGTTAAGACATAAGACACAATGATGGGAGGCCAACCTTAGGGTTAAGCGATCTTGGATGCCTAACACTTTCCCAAAAGCGTACCTAAACTCCGAACCCATATCTCTGGTAATAAGACCAAAAGGTCCTTCCTCGAAAAGGACGCTATATATATGGTTCCTAGACCATTGCAAAAACTAAGTGGCGACTCCCTCCTTGTGTACACAACTGGCAAACATAAATAATACCAAATAAAAATCTTCCTGCATCTCCCGCATCAGCCCACTAGTACAATCAATAATTAGCAAGCACAATTTAAGTATACACCAGGAGTACAGCCACCCAAGCAAGGTAACCCATAGTGAAATTGAGAGCTTTAAATGATTATAGAACAATTTTTTTTTTTTTTTTTAAGAAACCAAAAAAGTTGGGCAATATATTTATTGAAAAATGAACATACTGGATAATAATTTCCGGCAACAGGTTGGTTCACTTCCAAGTCCCAGTCTGTTCTATAATCACGAATCTGCAAATGACATAAATGCTCTAGATCATTTTAAGAGAATATTGGAAAATGAACATGATAACATACACTCCAAGAAGTTCTTATCTATGTTACTCATAATATATTGGGACATATAAACACCACCAAAGCTGGTATAAAGAGACATATAAAGAAACTTGAGGATAGGTTCAAGTTGGAAACTATTCTTAGCATCCTGATGCACACAAACTTACATGTTAATGATGACATATAATGGCATGTAAGCAACATACCCTTTTGATAAAATCGCGTCCATTAGAATCTGAGTAAAATGTTTTGTTGGTAACCATGGAAGTTGTAATTTGAGTTGCAACTTCTTTGCCAAATCCATCATCAATAGGAATAGGTCCAACCTGATATTACAAATTATTTCATTTAACCACCATAGGATTATCCAGCACATAAGATGCAGAGCTAAACATTAAGATCCAACAACCCAACAAATGAAACCAAAGTCCCCCACCCCCCTAAGTGCTTGATTCTCTCCACCAACCAGATGAGATGGATAATAATAATAAAAATTAAAGCAACAATACCAATAAACAACACAAAATGAGCTATCTGGTAAAGCTTACAATAAACTCGACTTCAGCATGCTCTTTCCCATTGTGAAGTCTGGTAGTCTGCAAACAAATTTTTACATAACATAACTAGCAACAGGGAAACTGAATCTTTATTAAGTAGTAAATATTAAAGATATTGTGTGCTATCATTTATTCTAACAATGATATTAATAAAAGAGATAATGAATGATCCTACTTCAAAATGCTTCATTAATTGTCTAAGTTGCAATCAATTTTTTAAGTTATAGCCCAACCATGATCAGTGCATAAGGGCAGTTAGAGCTGGAACATAAAGGTGTACATAACAATGATAACAAGTTTTTTTCTCTATGTTTTCATGTTACTGTCACATTTCATGGCTTCAAACCAAACCTACAAACATGAGTACATGACATACTTATGTTATAGTGTATTTGCTAAAAGCTTCTGAACAAAGATTTTTCTTTAATGGGTATGAATCATATGAAACACACTAAATCGAAATCAAGAGAAACACAAAATTCGTATATGCAATATCTAAGTTTCTGAAAACATATAACTACAACAGCAGATTCCCTGAAGTTACAAAAGCACTCATAATTAGTTGCACCTGAATTAGCATTTCTTTCCTAATCTTAGAAATTGTGCACAAGACCATAAGTACAAGAAATATAACTTTTAATCCAAATGATAAGCTTTAGTTGAAATTCAGAAGTGACTACTCATCGTTGATTTAAAAAATATATATTGTCATTATCTTCAGCATGCAATAGTAATGTTCACAGTGCTGAAACAAAGGAAAAAGGTTTTGAGGAAAAACATAATGCATAGACAGAAATCATAATAATCAAGGCACCTGATATATCCATGGATTGATTTGTTGATGTACTTCCTCTACTACTGGTCCACGCAGAACAGTCAAAGCAACCTGAAACTTTTAGCAGCTTCAAATTGAGATTACCATGATTATTAGTTCCCCATAGAGAATAAATATCAGAAGGCATCACACACCTGTTCAGGCTTTATGGGAAATGTGCCATTTGGACGGAAGACATATGCCCCAGAATTCTGAAAAATAACTTGGTAAGGGATGATTCAACAACTCTTTCAACTTTTAAGTCATGCAATTTCAAAACATAAATAAAAGAAAGGTTGAGAGAGATATGTAACACAAGATAAGTGTACCTGAGTTTTGCCACTTCCATTATATCCAGAGTAATAACTGTAAGATTGTTCAACTGATTCCTCAACCTTCAAAAGTTATGACTAAGTGCATTAGCTACAGGATCATACATTTTCCTGCTTTCTTCTTTTTCTTTTTTTTTCTTTTTTTGATATATATTTTATTTTGGGGATGGGGGGAGGGCAGATGGGGTAAGGAAAATGAACTATTAAAAAATGCAGCAACAACAAAATCATTCATTTTGCTTTTGATCATAGCTAAGAAAACAAAAATTTTGAAAAAATTAATGGAGGTGGAAAATGTAAGCATAAATTTCAAGTAACAAGTGATTACAGAACTATCAGGCACATTACATACCAAGTTTCTGCTATTAACATAATTTATCATCTTTCCTTGATCGGTGGAAAAGGTAAGCTTTAAGTTTCCTTGACCAACTTCAACAGTATATTTTTTACTATTCTGAAACCTGTGTACAGATGATCTGGTTGAACCCGCACCTACAACCAAAAGGCAAAAACAATTCAAAAACTTATACTGGTTCCTTGAAGAACGGATTTCAGGTTTTTCCACTTCGTAAAAATAATCAAAAGGTATATCTATTGCAATAATACAAGCAGACCTGGCTTTTTGGCACTTGAAATAGTGTATGTGCTGAAACCAAGTGGTGGTACAGACACTGAAAATGCAAGCAAATACTTGGGTGTCTCAGTTGGACTTTGACCTAAGTACGCCCTAACATAGTAGTTCCTTAAGTCCATATAGGCACTGGCAGGAGGAAGAAGTTGCGATTCAATTTCTCTCCCCTCAAAGTCATAAACAGTAACATTTTCATTGATAACCTAAAGAAAGTAAGATCTTGTAAGTAGGAATAAAAGCTATGCCAATCTATATTTACAATGGAACATGTTTGATAATGATGAAACAATGGGATTGCCATAGTACAAATACTCCTAGACCTATCGGAAAATACATGGGATGCACTCACACACGCATACACCCCAAAGAACTACTGTTGTCATGATTTACTGAGGCCTCTCATTTTACCTTTAAAATAAAGAATTATTCCCCTGAGAGAGAGGGAGACATTTCAGATATCGATGAAGTCATCAATTACTAACCTTACATTCAACTGGTCCTGGTCCACATTTTGAAATCATTTCATACACATACAAGTGGGCATTCACATATACAATGCTCAGGCTTAAAAATGTCATTTTAATCATATAACTATTCTACCTAAACTAATACAAGTTTATTGTGCTTTGCATCATTCAACATTAATCGATCTAAAACTTTTATTTTTTAGAACGCTATTAGATTGGATGTCTATCGTAGAAAGCCATTCTATCCCTTCAATTTATGATTGATGGATGCTTGTAAATTTTTTTCTTGATTGTATTGATCCCTAGCTGTATATGTCATGACTCATGTATACTTCGGAGAATATTTTTTTTTTATGGTTAACTAAAATTATTATTACTTAACAAAAAAAAAAGTCTACGTAAATGTTTCTGGTCCTCTCCCTGTAATCAACCAACCGACATAAAAAACCATTTAACTTCTCATATTGTTCTTTAATGAATAATTTCTGACTCATGAAAATGAGTATGTTCATCTAGATTGAAGATCCAATACATGTAAGTAGCCTAACTTCTTCAATACATACTGCATGACTAGTCCACACATTTAGATCATTGAAAGAAATGAAAACCACTATGCAGCCTTAGATTTCGGAACACAAGACACTGTTATAAGAATGGAAGTACTCACAGGAATTTGAATTACATCATTCCTCTTCCATCCAAGAGAATTGTAGACCACAACTACCTACAAAGATAAGAGAACACCAAAAAATGGTATTTATCTAAGTGGAATAGAAACAATCATAATTATTACAAGGAGAAAGAACATAATATAGGAAAAATATTTTCCTTACCAACTTTTTTCCTTGAGACAGATCAACTTCTGATCCAGGACAGTAACTTATATTCAGAAGTGGGCACTAGAAAAAGAAAAGAAAAATAAGAAGATAATAAAAGGAGAGAAGAGTACAAAAACAATTCATATGTCAAAACCATTTTTAGCTTGATTTTCAATGTTTTTTTTTTTTTTAAATGTTTCCTGCAAAATTATTCTTTGACAAGAATGTCAATAAAAAAATCATTAAATGACTTGTTAGTTGTTACAAGAATTTATGCCCAAAAGAAGTTAGCATTATGTAAAATTAGCCAAAACTGAAAGAACAAAGCTAATATACAAATATTAGAACAAAAGTTTTCAAGACAATTTAATTTTCAGTTTAAAATTTTAAATTGAACAGAATTTTCTAACTGCAGAGGTCATTTTGCCCATTATCAATCAATTAGGAGGGACATTGTTCATTTTTAGAGTTAGTGTGGAGGTTGAAATGGATCCTATAGATTAGGGGGGCAAATTACAATTAACCCATAATAATACAAAGATAAACTATCCCTCTAAACATTACCATCTCTTAGCCATTGAAAAAAAAAATGCAAGGATAAAGGATTTCAGCCAAAAAGTACCATATTAACAAGAGAAATAATAATGTACTCAAAATTTAAAGGTAAATCAAGGTACTATATATGACTATACGAATTCCACAATAAAATGAGCCCTTTAAGCAATGAATAAAAATAGATCACTAGCTGAAGATCATAATACTTTACCTGTTGAAGCTTCAAAGTTGGGTTCCTGCATCCAATATTTGACGTAGACTGAGCCAAGCAAGAAAGTGAAGATGCAACTAATTCCTCAGCCTACACATAAATTTTGAAGAAATGAATGAAACTTGGAAGAGAGAGAGAAACTTTGAGAAAAAACATTTGGTTGAATTGTTAAGCCAAACTCACACCTCTGTGTACCCTATTGACAAACGTTTTGCGTAATCATTAGCCACATGTTGCTGTTCTGTACCAGTAACTCCGTCATGATGTTGAGCAATTGCTAAAGCATCTGCCAGTGAATCTGTATTGGGCCCAGAACTACTCCTCCCATTGAAAAACTCTAGTTGCCTTGCAGCCTAATTATTCATTAGAGACAAATAAATTTCAAACTCTAAAACTGTCATTAGACTGTTCCAATAAAATCCATCAAACAAACAAAAATAGTCACATATATGATACCAGATAATAGCCACTCATTATTCTGACATAGCGCTTCAAGGCTGGTCTACTGGTAAAGTATCCTGTCCAGTATGCATTTGCACTATCTGCATAACTGGCATGGTGCACACTTCAAACTTAAAGAAAACGTTGAAATGAGAAACAACAAGAAAATAGGTTATATAACATCCAAATGTTAAGCTTACGGGAAAAAATCATCAGTCTTGGTTGGCCAGGATTCATCTGTAGCATGCTTTGCATCAGTATATATGGATGGGGTAGAATATAGAGCATTGACACGCCCATCCTAGAAAAGCCCATTAGAACCAAAAAACAATTCAGAAAATAAAAGAAGGATGTGAAATGATGAGGCAAAATTTACTGACACAAAAAAAAATTCAACATTAAAGAGAGAGAGAAGAAGAAGAAGGAAGATACATGTATGAACTAAAACTTATTTTAGAATGGCATGTATTAATTTTGATACAAGATAGAAATTTCACTCTAACCTAATCTAAGTGTATATGTGTGTGAAGCTCCCTCCTAGAGACTTGAATCCCGACCTTTGCCCCTCACACTCCATAAGCCCTTATACTTGTAGAGTGACCATCGCACCAAGGGTGTGCGGTGATAGAATGACATGTATTACTGAGATGGAACTATTAACTCATTTAGCACGAGTATAAAAAGTTTGAATAATGTTAAACCCTTATGGCCAAACTTGGATAATTACGCGTAAAGAAATGGGACAAATAAAATGAAAATTTTGGCATAGCTTTTAAGATTATATATCCTGCATATTTTATCAATCCTAATAAGTTTTAAGGCTGATATAATACAGGCCAAAATTGAGCACAATTGCATATTCCAAATGCTATAATTACATATTTTAATATGAATATAAGCAGTATAAAGTATTTCAACTAGGTAGAATCTCCGTACCATGCCATTTATTCTTCAGATTCAACCTAAATCATGTTTGAATTTTCCAAATAGGAAACAAAATCAATGCTTCCTCAATTCTTATTGTTAGAATTATGTTTAAGTGATTATATTTACCATTTCCTAAAATCTTAAACTTTTGGAAGAATTAGTAATTTAACATGGTATTAGAGGCTTAGAGCAAGAAATCTTGAGTTCAATCCCTGTCTTTACTCTACCTCTCATTTAAAATGTCAAAAATCACACGTGTTGAGCCCTACTTATTAAGAGGAAGATTAGGCCCACAAGTGAGGGGGAGTGTTAGGATTAAAGTTAAGTGATTAAATTCACCATTTCCTGAAAGTTTAAGCTTTTGGGAGAATTGTTAATTTAACACTTACCTTCTAGTAGATTACCAACATTATTCCATAAATTATTACCAGCAGCCTTTATCAGAAATACAATGCATCTTAGTTGGAATGAGTATCTTATCATCTAATTTGCCTTTCTTGAATAAACATGAGACATGCATATTAATTGCAGAGATTATTACTTAAATGATGGGCATGTCAATCAATCCTCAACTTAAGGACTTCATAGAGACATGAAAGGAATAAGATTATAATGATGAAAAACCATCTTTGCAGTTTTAACAATCAATCACCTTGTTGACATAATGAATGAGTTTGTCCATCTGTCGAAACCAGGTGTGCGCATACTGATACTTAAAATCCGTTCCCATAGTCCACATTATATGATTTGTTCGAGTTATATTAGCCTGAAAAAGAAAAAATTGCAATTGGAAACTATCTGAGGCCCTTGTAAATGGGAAAAGATAATTGCTTTCAATGCTTAACTGGAGTTCAAGTTCATAAAACGTAATTCTATATTCTTTAAGAACGAGCCACATTGCTTTGAACACAGCTATTGTCATATTAATGCATAAGGGACATCTCCTGAAATAGCTGTAACTCCAAATAGATAATTTAGAACTATCGTGATTTCACACTTCCAGAAATCAAAAGGAGCAGTAAAAGATGACAAGGCAAACTCAAAACTTATGGTGCAACACCTACGCAGAGTCCAAGGTTGAAAAGCCTTTGAGCCTCTTGTAGAAATTCCAAAAGGACACTCGGTTGTGATGTCATGTTTAGTACAGATTAGCATTTAGAAAGATGACAAATAAGTCATGATTCATAGTAAGAACTGGCCTTAAGCAGAAACTTACTAGGAAAAATTTAACACATTGTCCCAGCAACCATATAGTTTAAGATGTGAAAATTCAAATAAGAAAGAGGAGACCTCACCAGTCACCATGGAGGAAACAAGATATGCAAACGTCAAAATTGAAGATCATTTGAAAGCAAATGTGAAAAATGTATAACCCATTCCACCAAATAATGGGAATGCAAATAAAATAATCACATGCAGGGTGAAGAGCTTTTCCCATTTACCTGTGATACTGCAGCAGCAACAAATGCATCTACTCGTTCTTGAACATTGTAATCGAACAAATTAATGTCATCCTTCATCAAAAGAGGAAATGAAATTTAACTTTGCAAACAAGTAAATACTCAAAATGCTGATAGCATCTATAACAAGTTTCATCATTTTTACTTGAACTATTGGGGAATCATCGTTAAGTTCATAGTAGAAACCACCAGGTGGAGGCTCATAATTCTCCGGAAACGCACCAGCAAAAATCTGCGCATTTAAGAAAGAAACTTACAAAAAGTCAGAAACAATGCAAAGGAAACAAAGAAATATAACTATTATAAGTAAATACTGAGAAACCAGCCCTGTCCCCCCCACCCCCCAAAAAAAAAAAAAACTTGCTCTTTACCCGAGCAGATGAACCAAGGCTCTTGGAACCCTGCCAGACAAATTCAAGACTTTTCTCATTTTTGCGTTTAGCCCGGTCTTGGTAATCTATCCGACCAAAAAAAAGTGAGTCGAATCCAAGCTGCACAAATAGCAGAAATTGACCGATGTTTGTGAGAGATGTGCATATGGAAGTTCTTTCAGTCATTTGGCTCTTGCTTAGTTTTGACTTTACACATTGTGGGTTTGTAGAAAACTGAAAAATAATTTTGACCTTATTGCTGAAAACCGAAAATTGAAAACACTGTAGAAAAATAATTTTTAAATGTGTGAATAGTGTCATGGGACCCAGTTTTAAAGTTGTTTTTTTGAAAAAAGTAGTTTGCGGGTCCAATGAACAGTGCACGGAACCCACTAAAAAAAAGCACCGCTGGGAAACGCAAAACGCGCTTCTCAAACGGAGGCTGTTTGTGCTTTGAACAGGAAAGGGAATATGACAAAAGAAGCTTCAAAGCTAAATATAAAGAAAAGCTAAATATAAAGAAAAGCTTACTTCAGCTCCCAACAAATAAGCTTGCACAGCAGAATGTCCAAAGGGATCAATTTGCCAACCAATTCTTGGAACAATACCAAACTCCTCTTTGATAAACCGATGCCCAAGGGTTGTCTGATCAATCATGTCAATGTAATGTGTTGCTGCCTCATCATGCATACACATACCTCCATTTCTTCAATATAAAAAAAAAAAAAATTGAATAAGAATCAAGGGGTTAAAATTTTTTTTGAAAACAATCCACGTTAGCAAACATGAACGAATGATTTTATATCTTATGCCAATGAGCACTAGCTCATCTTGAGCCTCCTCCCCCTTGCATTCGCTTGGCAGGCCTCTATAGAAATTTAAGAAAAGGAAAAATAGCATGATGTATTTGTTAACTTAGTATGTTACATGAACTCTAGTTGACCCGAGCTCAATAGCTGCTTGACCACATGCTGGATTATCTCACCCTGGTTTCTCCACCAGCGCTGGAAAAATGCCTGAATTTTTGAAGCACAAGAAAAAGTCATAAAATTAATATGTTCTGAATATAGGACAAAATACATATAGATGGCAAGAATTGAACAGATGGCATCATCTAACGGCTGGTAGGTAAAACATGTCATATAGGTACCAGAAAACTAATATATGATGGTACCAACCATGTATATGAAAGAGAATTGCATTGACACTCAAAGTGTCTTCACACCAAAATACCAAAATTGACCAAAGTTCAACCAATTCTTAGCACTTAGTTTCTTCACTTTTAGATTTTTAATGCTAAACTAGACATTTGATGTAACACTGTGATTCAATGAACTGCAATATTACAGTTTAATTGCAAGAACAGCAAAGAGGGCATTGGTGAGACTGAGATGGGGCATAATTCAAAGGCAATAAAAATGATTTTATATTATTTTTAATAAAATTTCACTGTCCCAAATTCCGATTCTCCTATTCTCATGTGCAAGTTCAGCATAATCCCCTGCATTCTTCATAGTCTCTCCACCAACCAAGCCATGATGCTTTGTTTGTTTACCAGGACAATGTAGAAAAAGAAATAGCAATTTTAAATCTTAGATTATCCATCAAATTGGACCCAAGTAAGAAAAGCCCAACATAATTACTGAAGTGTGTGGATTTTCATCAATTAAACCATTAAAGGTTAAAATTTTAGTTTTCTTAAAATGAGAAATATCAATTGGACCAACAAACTTGCCTGTTCAACATAGATAAACTTTCGATTCGGGTCAGCCAATAGTGCAGGCACTAGAGAATCCAATACATTTTGCACACAAGCCACCTACAAAGCCAAAAACAACATGTTTAAGTTTCATCTTCAGTCAAATTCATAACAAAGACAAAAAGGGAAAGAGAGCGAGAGAGAGAGAGACCTGGATGGAATTGTTGGAGCCAACGTAGTACTGATCAACTGTCTTCAACCAACCAACATCATCGTGGGTGTGAGGAACCAAATGGACATTGAGCTTTCCGGGGACTATGCCTTGGGAAGTATTGTACACCACGAACTTGGATTCAATACATACAACTCCTGCCAAAAGGACCAGCCACAACAACACCTTAATCCCCATTAAAGACACCAAATTTCTCAGTTCTTGTCACAGGCTTAAATTGCTGCTGATGCTACTAATATGGGTGTGTGATTTTTATCAGAAAAGGTGGGTTTTTGCATGGATAATAATCCTTTACAGATTACAAGTGTCTTTTAGAAAGGTTTCGGATGGGGTTTTACGGGTCAACTTGCCCATGTTGAGTTGGTATTGGAATGGAGAAAATTGTGAGGAAGTGAAGCTGTCAATGACATTTTGAGTAAGAGTACCATCTTTTTTTGTCTGACTCGTTTTGCTTTTTTTTTTTTTTCTTTTTTTTAAGAAAGTGAGGGAGAGTAGAAGAGGGAGCCCTCATTTGTATACTATGAGGGCTAGCTTCAAATGTGGATCATAGAATGAATGCTAGGATACAATTGATTTATTATATGAATATTTAAAAAAAAATTAAGAATTGTATGTAATATGTTGTTGATTTTGGTACGAATCACATTAATTATAATTAAGTTTATATACATTTTGCAGTGATTGATGATACCTCATTTTTCATGGAACATGTGAGAAAGTAAAGGAATTTTAACCAAGAATACATTTCTCAGTTCCTATACTTTAAAAAAATGCTAAAATTATTACGAATTTTACTATAAAAGGCAATTAATGTGATTAGTGTCACTTCAATGACATAATAAGTAAGTATTTGTAGCATCCTATACTTTATTATTCACCAACACAAAATGGTTACTCTATTTAAGGAAGTTGTAAAATCTCAATTAAACTGGAGTTAACTTAATGGAATATTTTCTTTATTAATTGGGATAGCCAAAATAATAATCTCTGATATATAACAGATTTGATGGTTAAAAAAGAGAGTTAAGATTCAATCTATGTCTACACTAAAAATTTAGGCGAAACTACACTATTGGTCCTTGAAGTTTACCTTGTGTGTACAATTAGTCCCTCAAGTTTGAAGCGAGCACAATTAGTCTCTTAAGTTTTAAAACTGAGTTGTATTGGTCTTTTTACTAACTGTTGTTAACAGTGTTACTTATGTGACTAACGGAACAATGACTTGGCATTTTTTTTAATGATATGGCATGTTTTTAATTAAAAAAAATTACAAACTAAATTTACATGTGGGAAAAAATAATTACGGGTAAATTAAAAAAATTACTTTCTATCTGTTGTAAGAAATAAGAACCCACAACGTATTTAAAAAAAAAAGAAAAAAAAAGACTTATTCAGCATTGCTTAACTAATATTCTGTAAAGAGTAATCCAAAAGTAACCTTCATAATACAGTAAAATCTATAAAAAAAAATCAAAAAAAAATCAAAGGTGGTCGTGTTTGGTGGACTTGTGGACAAGAAGTTTCTCAGCGATATCGTGGTCTACGATGTTGGTACTATTTTTTCTTTTCATTTCTTTTTTCTGATCTTGGCTTTGTTCTTAATATTTGTTTTCCTTATCATTCTTTCAAATTCTTTGGATTTAGCTTTATGGGTATTTCTAATATTACTGTTTTGTTCACCTTTTTCTTTTTTTATTTGTTTAGTTTAGCTTCATTTTTGCTGTACCAATTTTTAAAAAAACATGGGTACGGCTGTCGTCGGCGACAACTATGGCTTGGGCTATTGCCGACGGCAGCAAGGGCATGGGATTTCAGGCGGTGGCAATTGTGGGTTCTTTTTTTTTTTCTTTTTTCTTTTTTTGAAACTACATTGTGGGTTCTTAGTTCTTAAATTTAGTTTGTAATTTTTTTAATTAAAAACATGACACATCATTAAAAAAATGCTAAGTCATTGTTCCGTTAGCCACATAAGTAACACAGTTAACAACAGTTAATAAAAGGACCAATACAACTTAGTTTTAAAACTTAAGGGACTAATTGTGCTCGCTTCAAACTTGAGAGACCAATTGCGCACACAGGGTAAATTTCAGGGATCAATAATGTAGTTTCGCCAAAAATTTATTGGCCTTTTGATCTGATAATAAAGAATTATTATTAAGAATCGACGTTGAAACTAAAAAAAAAAAAATTAAAAAAAAAAAAGGAGTAAGAGCTAAATGCACAACTCAACATTGGAAAGACTGACTACTGCTCACAAGGAAACAAAGAGATCAAGGTGTCTCTTTTCAATTTGACAAACCTGTTTGAATTTCTTTTCTCTTTTCTTTTTTTTCTTTTTTTAAATTTTCCTTTTAGCCAATAAAAATGTGGTAGTTGTATTGCCATATAACTCATAAAAATGGTCCATGAGAATTTTCTTTGAGTCTGCCCGGGTTGAAAAACTAATTAAAGTGCTTACAAGAAATTTAGGTACCTTCTAACATTGTTTTCTTAGGATCTAGCTATTAATTTTGGGTTTTGTTAATGAGTATCCTAAGGATATAAATTAAAGGAATGTAAATATATATTACGAATTACAATACATAATTTTCAAATACAAAAATGCCCTTGTTAAAATTCAATGATTCTAAGTAATAGTACCATATTTTTTGTGTCTGATTCTTTCTTCTTCTTATTTTAAAGGAAGTGGGGGACAGCAAAGGTAGCCCCAGCAAGAGGGAGCCCTCATTTGTATGCCATGAGGTCAAGCTTCAAATGCTGATAATAGAGTAAATGCTAGGATACTGTCAAATATTCACAGTAAAAAAAAAATACTCTCAAATATTATTATATAAATATAAAACAAACAAAAAAAAATTAAGAAATTTTTTTATTAGATTGTTGACATGATGCTACCCACATTAATTATCAATAATTTTTATAACATTTTGTAATAGGATTGATAATACCACATTTTTTATGTTATAGATGAGAGAAAGCAAAGGAATTTGAACTCATGATGTTCATACATACTTTAGGAAAATCTTCAAGAAAATGTTAAATATATTGTGTATTAAAAATTGTAATATCTTATTCTTTATCACACACCAACATAAAATTTTAACTCTACTTAAGGTACTCTCAATAAAATAAAACAAAAAATTCTAAAGGAAGTTTTAATCTGAATAAAATGGGAGTTAACTTTATAGATTATAATTGAATTAATTTGGATACCCAACAATGGATTATCTATAAAACTAACGGTGTGTTTGGTTAGAGTGAAAATTGGGAGATTAAAATGGGTGTAAGCAAAGTGGGGAGAAAATGGTCTGGAATGATATTTGGTTGAGGGGGAAAATGGGAGAGATTTTAATGGCACCAAAGAGTTTTCTCCTCGAACCTACAATTTGAAATGATTTTGGAGTCTCCCAATCTGGGGAGAGGGAGAGAGGGGGGGCTTAAATAGAAATTTACCCGTCTACCCTTTCCTCTCTCTCAAGTTGTTTCTTTCTTTTTTTTTCCTTTATGAAAGTAACGTTTAGTTTTTTCATTTCTTAAAAAAAAATTTTAATGCAATAGGATCATGAAAGTAAATTTATACAAAATTTATTTTTTATCTTTATTTTTCTTTTCAACAAAAAAAGAAGAGTTTTTCATCTTTTCATTTTTCTATCAGTCTAACCAAACACATGAGAGAAATTCTCTTCTCAATAGCAACAATCTTTAGCCCAAGAACCTCTACCAATTACAATTAGCCCACCAAAATAAGTGTAATGAATTAAAATACAAGCAAATTGGTACGAAATAAAGCTAACACAACACTACTCACAAAGAAACAAGGAGATGCAAACCTCTTTTCAATTTGACATTTAGGTCTTTTTTTTTTTTATTAGATAAAAATGTGGTTTTTTTATTATTAGATAAAAATGTGGTTGTAGTTTTCCTATGTATAACTCATCAAGTTGGTCCATGGCCTTAACTAGAATTTTCTTCGAGACCGTCAAGGTTGAAAAGTAATAAACTAAAGAGTTGACACCAAGTAATTTGGGTATCATATTGTAACTCAGCCAAGGGAGGAGATGCATGAAGCTTGGACATTACCAATGGCACCAAAATACAAGGTAAATGTCCATGGCGCTGTCTTCACTCAAGCACGAAGGTCTATGGTAGGGGTGGTGGTCCGTGACCATGAAAGGCAAGCTACAGCAACTTGAGTAAGTTAATTCTTTAACCTTTTGGTCCATTAGAGATTGAGGCGAAGGCTATGGAGATCGGAGTATATTTTGCTTGGGATGTTGGTATAAGGGATGTGGTGGTCAAGAGTGATTCCTTGTGGCTGATGCTGTTTTGGGTTTCTGTACCTAGCCTATAACTGTGTCTAATATTTTGACCAGTGTAGTCCATCAGTTTCGTAATTTTAGATCAGCTGAAGTCTCCCATGCCACAAGGCAACAGGCCTGCACGTCTTTTGACTACGCAAGCTAAAAAAAATAGATAGTTTTGATAATTATGTAACCTGGATGGGGGAAAATCCATCGCTAATTGAGTCTGCTATTTCTCATAATATAATTAATTTATCATCTCCTTAATAAAGTTACAAGTTTTTCATTAAAAAAAAAAAGTAATTTGGGTACCTTATTATCTTGTTTTTTGGGGCAGGCTTAAGAAATAGTAAATATTTAATAATGAATTTCAATGCACTACTTTCAAAAATAAAAATATTCTTGTCAATATAAATCATGGATTTTCATGCACAATTTCATTAGAGTTATGTGTGTTTTATATATATATATATATATGCACAACTTGATTTTATTTTTAAAAAAATATATAAATATCATTTAACAGAGTATTAAATACAAGCCTTTAGGATACTCTTTAACAAAAGCCACATTGTTATGAATATTAGGAATTAGAGCAACTACATTTGACTGGGGAAAAAGAGCCATTACATGAACATTATGATTTTGTTTCCCAGAAAATACATCAGGCCAAAGGATTATTATTGGTTTTATTCCAAAATTTCTACATCCCTCTTGTTTGAATTTCAGCCCTTTTCATAGGTTTATTATATTATAGAGTGGAGGCTGCAAGAGGATAAGTCTAGGATGGTGATAAGTGTAACATATTTAAGAGGTAAGGATGTATACTGCCTACCCAATAGGGCCAATACAATATAATAGAGCCACCCACAATGTATGGGTTCCCATTGCCTTTATATTAATCTTGTTAGATTATCCTTCGTATTAAAGATAAAGCAAAATCTATGGTCATAAGTTTTATGGCAAGACTCTTGGTCACAACTTTAATATGTTCGACTATGAATGATGGCAAAAAAATGGTGAACTTACGTAATCGTGATTGTTCATAGTTACACATGTTATTAAATTATGGTAAAAGTTTTTTCAAAGTGTATTACCATAGTAAAAACTAAAAAGAGATGGGGAGAATGAAGAATTGAAGATCATTTCTGGTTGTTACAGTTGGAGTACTCTAGACAGTTGACACTTCTAAGTAGTGTTAGATTTGCTAGATCATGAGGCAATTGCAAGGTGTGCGGTTTAAAGTGGTTGATAAATGAATTCTTCAACAAACTCTATCACAGCAGTAACTGAAGGATCTTTCATGCACTTAAGTTGAAACTATCATAACTTATTCTCATGAAATGATAACTAAATTGCGGATTTAAATTTGGTGCAATAGACCATGCAATTAACATTTGTTGTGACGTATAAAAGTTAAGATGGTAAAAAAGTATAAACAAATTTTATCTATAACATTAGTTATAACCTAAGATTACAATTTTACTCAATAAAATAAATACTACTACATATTTTAAAATTTTAGTTGTTGAATTGCATGTTCTTTGCATTATTAATACACATGTCAAATTTTGTGTCAATCAGATATTATTTACTATATAATTTATAAACTTATATTTTATACGTAATTTTAAACTACAAAAACTTACAACTTAGACAATTTATTGACGATATAAATATTAATCTTTAATTTTTTTTAAAGTTTGCAAGTATGAAGGATATAAGAAGAAGATGTAATCCAATGGTGGATTTGTCAAAATTCATCTCCAATAAAAAGATATTAAGTAAGGTTATAACCTAAGATTACAAATTAATTTTGTAACTAAACTTTGTCCAAAAAGTATTGGAAAAAAAAATAAAATTAAAAATTAAAAAGTAAAAGGTTAAAAAATTATCATTTTAACTTTTATATCTCAAAAAAAAAAGGTAATTGCATGGTGCAATACCTTGATTTCTTTCGTCAGAGACTTTTACTTCTAGGTTAACTTTTTCTCCTCAACCTCAGCTATTTCTTGAATGGCAAACAAACTCTTCGCTGTGACTTTACTTATCTAAAAAGATATGGAAGGAAACTAAGAATTATACATTCGATAAGAGCAAATTAGTCATGCACTTATTGTTCTTAGTTACCTACTTACTCTCCATGTCAATTTGGAAGCAGCAATATCTTCAAATTATCTCTTGCCATTACTGAATAGTACTTGTCCTCTCCAATCTCTGCACACTTCAAAAAGCCACCAAGTCATGTTTAGAGTATATGTAAACCAAACAACAATAATTGATAAATCAGACTATATATATAAAGCACTATTGCACAGGATAGGAGTGAATATTAAAGCTAAACTAAGTTCCAAACAACAGGTCTACTTCAGTTGCAAAAAATAGTTTAGTTGCCGTTTAATTTTAATACTTTTGTTTTCGTTCCAACTTCAGGTGCTCACGACCCAAAAAGAGAGTTCACCTATGGGAAGCCCTTTAATTTGTTTTTTGTTTGACCTAAGGGAAGCACTTGAAAATGGTTCATTTCATAGCATATGATCAATGATAATAATAACGTTAAAGTTCAGACTTCAGAAAACTAATATTAGTAGCCATTTGCCCCCCCCCCCCCCCCCCCAAAATAAAGTCTTAACAATTATGATTTATAAATGAGCCCAAAATATCTACTATAACAAAAAGGCATAAGATGAAATAGTTCCTAATTCAAACAAACTGAAATCCTAAAGGAATATCAATTATTGCACAATGGGTGAACATCAAATTGCAGGGTAAAACAATGTTCACTACGAACCACAAAGACCACAACATAAATGAAAAAGATAGTGTAAGGCTAGCAACAAAAAACACAAACTACAGCATCTTTCCCTTATTCACACACAAAATGTATGTACGCATTTGAGGATATAGTTTATGCATAGCACTATTATATAATATCACAATCCTAGTGAAAAATTTTATGATTTGAATTCATTGAAATCCAAATAGAAAACAAATGTTACTCTGTTTAGAAATTTTGGTTTGTGATTTGAATTCATTGAAATATCAAGGTATGTGTAATCTTTTGATTTGTGTTTGTTTTGCGGGTAATTTTGGTTTGACCGAATTTTGGAATTTTTGATTTGTGATTGTTTTGTGTCTAAATTTTTAGACTGAATTTTTATTTTATGGTTGAATTTTGGTTGGTCTAGTTAAAGATGTTATTTTTGAGCCAATTAATTTTGTTTAGACCAAACAAATATTTTAGGTATAAATGCCTATCGGAATGTACTAGATTTTTTTATTCTTTGCTCACAATGATGTACCCTATCTTTTCCAAAATTTTGAGGCCGCATTCCACTTGGGTCTTAGCCATAAAATGGAATGTAAAAGTTTTACGTCTCTTGCGGGTTACACGTTCTTTGATCTGAATTCCGAACTTCATTAAGTAAATATCGTACGGGGCTATCAGTGTATTTTGCTTTGGGATAATCTCATCTCATGCCGTTTTATTGGGTTAATTAGAATGTTTGGCATTGATTGAAAATTGTCAAGCTTTTAAAACATTTATCTAATAGAATTTTACTTAAACTAAACTATTGTAACATTTGATAAGATAATTACACACAGAAGAGAAATAATAAATATATAAGATATAAAACTTAAAATAAATAGAAAAAAAATAGTGATAAAGTGAAAAATTGTAGTAGTTTCAGATGTTTCAGTTTTATATATAGATGAGTATATTACTGTGTTTTTGAGAGTCGAGCCAAAGAAGAAGAAATAAGAACAATAGAAGGACGCAGAAGTTATGATTCTCTCCCACATGAAATTATCCTCCATATATTCTCATATATATTCTTACGGTTTCCACTGGATTGTGTGTTCAGATTGAAGTGCGTGTGTAAGGCATGGTCTGTGTTAATCAGTGACTTTGAAGCTTTACACTTGAAGCGCTTGAGGGAAACATCTCCTGGGATCATCTGCTTGCACACCCATCGTAATTCTCGTGATTGCAAGATTTCCTTCGAAATACGTTCTCTACAAGTAGGATTAGGAGGTGGGTTTAAGACTCTCTTGAAAAAAGACGTATTTAGATCAAACATCGACTCACGGTCCTGGAGTTTCGGCCAAGTGCATTCCTTGGACGGTTTGATCTGCTTGAAGGATGGCCAAGATTTTGATGTATTCAATCCCACCACAGGAAAGTTTGTTAGTCTCCCACCTTGTCCTTGCGATGTTTTTCCAGATATTCTAGATTCGCGAAGGTCTGTTATATTATCTGGATTTGGATATTGTCCTCTGACAAAGCAATATAAAGTATTGAGCATCTTTCACTATGTGTATGGAGATTTGTTTAATCAGACTCCACTTTCTGGATTCAAGGCTGCAATAATAACTGTGGGTCGTTCGAATTCATCATGGAGGATTATTGACATCCCATCGTCCTATCATTTTTCTAATAATATGACATTCTGTATTAATGGCACTTTCTACTGGTTTGATTCCTCCAAAAACCAAAATCAATATCAATATCATCACATTACAGCATTTAACGTTAGTGATGAAACATTCCAAGAAATCGGTCTACCTCCACAAGTTGACATGTACCCTTCAAAGACTTTGTATTTGGCAGAAAATGAAGAAGGGAGGTTGTGTTTAGTTGACTTCGTTAAACTCAATGGGCAATACTTAGATGTATGTATCATGCTGGAGAATCATCAATGGGAATTTCGATTAAGAGTCTTTTTTGAGGATTTCCAACAATATGAATATGATGCTTCTGACTCATATTTAGAATGTGTATCATGCCTCAAAATAGGGAAAATACTAGTACTTTCAGACGATGCACGAAGATGGTATTTATATGATATCAAAAGCAAAGCTCTTGAATTTTCTGATCTCAGAAGCTCTCCTCCTAATAATATGTTCCGAGGTGTTAGTATTTTTGAAGAAAGCTTCACCCCTATCTGTAGGAGCTAAGCAGGTATACATCCAAGTCCCCAAAACCAAACTATTTTGACTTTCAAAATGTAAAAAAATAAAGAACACCCAATGTGAGAAAAGGATCCATATTGCCAAGATTTCTGTAATTTTGTGTTGAATAATCATAATAGATTTTTTTTAAAATTTTTTATTATATTTGGGCATGTTTATGTTCTCAAAACAAAACTTAGAAGAGCATTACCAGGCCCTTAGCATTGGAGTATAAAACCCTTCAATTGCTATTTTACACCCTCACACACCAAAAACATGCTTCATCTAGTTATGTCACATCACTGTAGAATTGATTTGTTTATATTATTTGTCGGTATAATTTATTTTATTTTTGAGTTGTATGTAAAATATAGTTTATTTATATTATTTTTGAGTTCTATGTAAAAATAAAAGTTAGGATGTTGAGTGAGTTATAAAATAAGAAATTAAAATAGATAAAATAAATTGTAAAATAAAATGGTAAAATAAATAAAATAAGTTTTGAGAATCTAAAATTGATACTTTTTGCATCCGGATGTGAAGAAAAGGAAAAGAGTATGTAAGTTAGAAAATAATTTTCTTAAATTAATTTTTTGTAGTTATCTTTGCAGAATAAGTAGTGTCATAGACTATTTTTCACATAAATGACTTTCCTATTGGATTTAGAAGGATCTCACTTGAGGAAGGATCTCATTACTATTTTCTCTCACAAAGCTAATAAAATCTAAATGGACTAAGAGAAATAATTTTATTTTCAAGAATTGTGGTAGTTTTTCTCAAAAAAAGAAGAAGAATTGTGGTAGTTTTCTTTTTCTTTTTCTTTTTTTTTCAGAAGTAACACATATATTTTTTAATAAATTGTAGTTGCACTTAAGACTTTTTTTTTTCTTAAGAAAGAAAACCAGCTTACATGGAGTCGTGGAGATATTTGATGAAATCAAGAAAAATGAAAAATTATTCATTTTATATGTATTTTTTTTATAAATTATAGATAAATGGTCAAAATTTAGATACAATGTCTTAGATAGTACAACAACTGATAATAACAAAATCCCATCTTTTATATATATATATATTTTCCCCTTTCTGTGGCCCGTGAGAAAAGAGATGTGTACTTCTTAAATTCAAATCTCTCCAACTTCCTCCCATCCCACACGCTCTCTCTCTTAGAAAATTTCTTCTTATTGTTGTTTCTTTTTTTACCGCCTCCAAGAACATTTTGTTTATGCTCTGGTACAATAACCATCTGGTTTGGACTCTATTTGGTTCCCAAGAAAGTGTAGGAAAAAAAAAACTATTGAAGGATGGTAGTTTTTACTAAATTTAGATTTCTTCTTGTGAGATTTGATGGGAGAAGTTAGAAAGATTGATACAAACTCATGGGTAGAACTC
Source organism: Castanea sativa (assembly GCF_040712315.1). Lineage (NCBI taxonomy): Eukaryota > Viridiplantae > Streptophyta > Magnoliopsida > Fagales > Fagaceae > Castanea > Castanea sativa. The sequence continues at coordinate 61,513,527 of NC_134013.1, read as the reverse complement.
ACTCTAAAAATCGACCGACTTGTAAGAGAATGGTATCCAAGAGCTTGTATACACATGGTTAAACTTGTACTTAAGCCATATGAGACACTTATATCGTAACAAAAATCTAAACTAAAGCCATCTAGTTTTCTTCTTCAATGATTTAGTGGCTAAAATTTAAGATCTTCTAAGCACTTTTTTGAATTCATAGTTTCCATTTGATTTTCTTTTGTCTCGATCTCTGATTTACTTGCAAATCAAAATCAAAATCCCCCATTTGCTAAGCTATTAAAATAGACAGATGGCTAAAATTTAAGAGAGAAGTTTAAGAGTATTGTATCTAAGTTTAGCCCATAGATAAATGCAAGGCAATTGTGTGTGTGTGTGTGTGTGTGTGTGTGTGTGTGTGTGTGTGTGTGTGTTTTTCCTTTCTTTTATCAATCATTTAAGTCTTGTTCTATGGGTTCTAATAAGTTGAACTGGTAAAAGTCTCTTGTCATCAAATAAAAAACCTAGAGTTCGAACCTCGCTACTCCAAAAACTAAGAACAATTTTTAAGAGTGGATGTTATAGATTAAAAATAATTATAAAAAAAAACTGTATATTATAAAAAAATAAAAGATATTTTTGGTAGGTTTTTTTTAGCAATAATTTAATGAGTCATTTATGATATCAACAAAGGAAATATAAATAACAATATGATCAGATTTTGGTATTTGATCAAGTGGGATGGATTTTTCTGGAAAAACTCATAGAAAAATGGGCTTTTGTTCAAGATGGGTGGATCTAATGATGGTATGTGTGAGAACAGTTTCCTACTGACGAAGTCCAAGATGGTTGGTGGGATGGGTTTTAGAGACCTAACCTTGTTTAATGATTCTTTGCTAGAAAAACAAGCTTGGAGGGTCCTAAATAACAAGGATTCTCTCTTTTACCGAATCTTTAAAGCTTCGTTTTTCCCTATTTGTTCTTTAATGGAGGCTAAAGAATCGACCTCAGGTTCCTATGCATGGAACTCCATCTTACAGTGGTATGGTTGGACGTATTTTTGTGCCTGAAGAAGCTAATGCAATTAAGAAAATCCCTTTGTCTCAGGTTGTGGTGGAGGACTCTCTTCTGGCCTATGGAGCAAGATGGGAAATACACATGTAAATCAAGCTATCGATTCTTGAAGGAAGAAACTGCTCTCAACATCATAAAAGAACCTCCAGGCTTGGAGAAGGACTTATGGAAAGAAATCTAGGCTTTAGAATATCCAAATAAGGTGAAGAATTTGATCTGGAGGGCTTGTATAAATTCTTTGCCAACGAAGGGTAACTTGGTTCGACGAACTATAATTTCATACCCAACTTGTGATCGATGCGTAGCAACTACAGAGAATCCATTGTATGCCCTCTAGTCGTGCTCCGAGCTTGATATAATCTGGACAGCCGAGAAAGTCTCGGATTTTAGGAGTCAAGTATATTTCCAGGATTTTAAAGCCCTCACTGCATGGATTTCGAAGAAAAACAAAGCACCTGAACTTTTTGCCATGACAGTTTATGGTCTATCTAGAACCAAAGAAACCAGGTTCATCTCCATTAACCTAGTTGCCCCACGGACCACCTAGCTCAAGTAGCTAAAGACAGATATGAGGAGTTCAAAGCATTGTTGCCACCAATGAAGTCGCGACGGCAACAACATCGAGCAATTTGGATGCCACCCCCACCAAATTATTTTAAGATTAATTATGACGGGGCTGTTTTTGCAAAGGTGAACAAATCAAGTATTGGAGTTGTTATCCAGGATAACCAAGGGTTGGTTATTGCTTCCTTGGTTCAACAACTATCCTAAGCCTATCAAGCAGTTGAGGTCGAGGCGATGGCAGCAAGTAGAACCCGGCCCTCAGGTTTGGTTTGGAGTTTGGCATACATTGGGCTATTTTAGAGGGAGATTCTGAGGTAGTATTAAACATCTTGGAAAATGAGGAATCGAGGTCAACGGCTTATGGGTTATTCCTTAATGATGCTAGCCCCTTCTCTAGTTCCTTTTCCACATTGTCTCACTCTCATACTAAGAGAGATGGCAATAAAGCTACTCATAGTTTGGCAATAAATTTTTCACACTATACTATGTGGTTGGAGGATGTTTCATCCCAATCTTTGAATTTTGTTCAGGCCAATATGGCTAATTTGAGTTAATAAAGCTAATATATGTGTGTGTGTGTGTGTGGGGTGAGAGTTACTTTTCTTCTCTCTTTATATGTGTGTGTGTGGGGGGTCAGAGTTACCTATAAAATAAAAAATGACAACTTTTAGTTACAAAATTGGCTATAGTTTTATGCTACAATCTTACTTAATATCGTTTTAGTAGAGATGAATTTTGACAAATCCACCATTAGATTACATCTTCTTATTATCTCCTCCATAGTTGCAAAATTTCTAGAAAGTTAAAAAAAATGTTCTAAGGAAATTATTTAAGAAAATAAGTTAAGAAAATTTTTATAGGAAAATAAAAAACAGCTAACTTTTTTGACAAATTTTTATATTTTCTATGAAAGTGGTAGTACTAAAATTTTTCTAAATTCCCTAAGAACACCCATTAATTGAATCAGTACTGTGGGGTACAAGAATTTGAAAAAGGTAATTGTGCCACGTGTCATACCCGTGGCCGAGAGGGGTCATTATCATGCCGAGAAGGCCACACCTTCAGATAGTAAGGCCACATCAGTCGCACGTCACTAGAGGAGGTCATACTGTAAAGAAAGAGCTTCGAGGAAGGGGTTCGCACTGACATGACTGAAGGGATGGTGGCTACCACCACATTTAATGCATCCCACCAAACTTCCTGGCTTCATTTATGTGGAGAAGACCCCTGAACAGTGTTACCTTGGCTACCGCAACTCACAAGGGGTTTGGGAAGGTGTCTAATGGGATAGGCACTCAAGTAGTGGCCAGGATGACCAACAAATGGAGGGCCAAGATCATCTTAAGGGAGCTATATAATGTAAGAGACCTCTAGAAAACATTGTAGCAACAAGAACTGTAATAATATCCAAGTGAAAAGGAAATATATATTGCAGGATCACTTTGTCGAGGAAGGTTTTCTTTTGAAAAAAGCTTGTTCTTCTTTACTTTCTTTCAATCTTCAATTCATTGTACGTGTCCTTGGATCCATTGAAGCCTAACTTTTAAGCCCACTCTCTTCAAATTCATAGTATTGGGCTCTTTGGGCCTCAATCCATTAATCTTTTGGGCTTAAGACCCCAAAACCCGCCCTTACAATTGGCACCATCTATGGGAAAGGCTTGAGCTTTGGTGGGATCAACGTTCAGTCATGGTTGGTTCAGGGCCTAATCAAGAAGAGTCTGTGGATTCCCCACGTCACGACCATTTTCTCAACCTTGAACAAAGGAGGGACTGTGAGGTTAGCGTGCACACGACACAAACTAGCAGGAGCCAGTCTCGAGGAAAGAGTCACATCTCTCACGAGGAAAGTACTAGAGGCCTGTAGTTGGAGATTAGCCATCTTCGCAGGAGGCTACGCCACGAACAACGGAGAAGGACTCCCTCGGATTCTGATGCTTCTTTTGGCAATGATGGGGACAATAGCTACAAGACCAGGTCTAGGACTCCTCCCAGTGAGTCTCTTTCATACAATGAGGACCGTCATTAGCAGCGGAGGAGTAAGAGTCCATCCTGCAAGGGTTTGGGCAATGATGCTATGAGTAGGGCTTTTAACCAAATCTCTAAGTCACCATTTACGCTTAGAATTGAAGGAGGGAGCTTCCTCGGCGTTTCACTCAGCCAACATTCACCATGTATAATGGCAGAATGGACCCTATGGAGCACGTCAGCCACTTCAACCAAAGAATGACCGTTCACTCCCAGAATGAAGCCTTGATATGCAAAGTGTTCCCATCTAGTTTGGGGCTAGTGGCGATGAGATGGTTCGACAGCTTGAGGAAGGTTCTATTAGCTCCCTCAAGGATATTACTAGGGCATTTGGGCTCATTTCGTGACTTGCAGTAGGGTTCCTCGACCCTTGGACTCTCTACTGTCTATGACCATGCGAGAAGGGGAGACCCTGAAAATGTATTTTGATAGGTACTGGGAGATGTTCAACGAGATAGATGGGAACTTTGACGACGTGGCTATAAGGACTTTCAAGGTTGGCTTACCCGTCGAGCATGATTTGAGAACGTCCTTGACCAAGAAATCGGTTAGAAGTGTGCATCGACTCATGGACCGTATTGATGAGTACAAGCGGATCGAGGAGGACCAACAACAAGGGAAGGGAAAAGCTAAAGTGGTCGCATAGGATAAAATGGATTCCATGTCGGATAGATACAATAACAACCAACCTCAGAGAGATTTCACGGGGCATTCTAGGTCTGCTACTACTCAGGTAGTCAGTACCGTGTTCCGAGAGCCAGTGCACCAAATCTTGGAGAAAATTAAGAATGAGCCATAATTTCAATGGCCAAACAAGATGGAAGGAGACCCCATAAGGCGCAACCAAAGTCTTCACTGTCAATACCACCAGGAGCGAGGGCACACCACTGAAGATTGTAGGACGTTGTGGAGCCACTTAGAGCAGTTGGTTAAAATTGGAAAGTTAAAGCAATTTCTCTATCAGCCCAACGAACAGGGAAATTAGGCTGGGTCGAGGCTCAGAGAGATGCTCCTACAAGACCACCTCTAGGTACAACCGGTATCATCCTTACTACTACGGGCAAGACTAGTTCTTGGGCGTCCAGGGTGATGTCTGTGACTCAGCCCTCTATAGAGGGCTCGTCCCCTGATCCGAAGAGGAGTAAAATGGAGACCAGACCGACTTTGAGCTTCTCGGATGAGGATAAGGCTAGAACTTTGCAGCCATATGATGATACCCTAGTGGTCACCCTCAAGATAGGTGGGTACGATGTGAAAAGGGTGTTGGTAGATCAAGGCAGCAGCGTAGAGATTATGTACCCCAACCTATTCAAAGGGCTAAAGCTGAGATCCGAGGACCTAACCTACTATGATTCCCCCCTCATAGGGTTTGATGGGAAGATTGTCTTTCCGAAAGGCCAAATCTGACTACCCGTTCAGATAGGGACAGAGATCGTGGAAGTGAACTTTATCGTGGTAGATGCCTACTCCCCCTACACTACTATTGTGGCAAGGCTTGCACTTCATGCCAAGGGAGCCGTACCTTCCACCCTACACCTAAAGGTGAAGTGCCTGTCTGGGGATCGAGTTGGGGAGTTGGTGGGGAGCCAATCTATGGCCAGGCAATGCATGGTAGCTACAATTAGACATCAAAGTGAGGGTGAGTCCTCAACCTCTATGGGAGAGGACTTATAACAATTAAAGGCACCAGTGCTATCCGTGGAGGTAGAAGGAGAAGGGGCAAAATGTGAGCAAGTGGAAAAAGTAGTCATTGGCGACGATGAGGAAAGTTTCTTTCAAGTCAGAGTTCAGCTGCCTCCTCAGGAAAGGCAAGAGCTTATAGATTTTCTCAGGAAAAAATATTGACGTGTTTGTATGGAGCACCCACGAAACCCCTAGGGTGGATCCAGACTTCATTTGTCATCACTTAAACATCAATCCCTATGCCATCTCTAAGAAGCAACCACCTTAGCGCTCATCTAGGGAACATTCTGGCACTATTAAGGGGAAAGTACTCAAGCTCAAACAGGATGGGGCCATAAAAGAGGTGTTCTACCCCGAGTGACTGGCCAACACAATGGTGGTAAAAAAGAAGACCAGGAAGTGGCGAGTATGTGTTGACTTTATAGATTTGAATAAAACTTTCCCAAAAGACCCTTTCCCCCTGCCTTAGATAGATCAATTGGCGGACGCATTGGCAGGCCATCCTCAGATGAGCTTTCTAGACACCTTCCAAGGCTACCACCAGATACTCTTGGCTCTAGACAATTAAGAAAATACCACTTTCCTTACACCAACTGGGAATTGCCACAAGGTCATGCCCTTTGAATTGAAAAACGCAAGGTCTACCTACTAGAGGATGATGACCAGGATGTTTAAGCCTCAGTTGGGCAAAAATATTGAGGTGTATATAGACGACATGGTGGTAAAGAGCAAAGCAGAGTCCGAGTATATAGATGACCTCAAGAACATCTTTGAAATATTGAGAAAGCACAAATTGTGCCTTAATGTCACTAAGTGTTCTTTTGGTGTAGGCTTTGTCAAGTTCTTGGGTTACATGGTTACCCACTGTGGAATTGAAGTTGACCCTAATCAGATTCGGATGATCAACAACCTATAGCCTCCTTGAAATCCCAAAGAGGTCCAGAAGTTGACGGGAATGACCGCCACATTGAACCGATTCATTTCTCGATTAGCAGATAGGTGCAGGCCCTTCTTTCAGTTGCTACATAAGTGGAAAGGATTTGAATGGACAGAGGAATGTTCTTCAGCCTTCCAGCAGTTGAAGGAATATCTTTCTCAGCCACCTATTATGTCCAAACTCAAGGAGAATGAGGTTTTGTTTGCCTACATTGTTGTAGCTATACATGCGGTGAGTCTGGTACTGATATGGGTTGATGATAGGGTGTAAACATCAGTTTATTACGTGAGCAAATCACTACATGAGGCAGAGATTCACTATTTACCACTGGAGAAAGCCATCCTAGCAGTAGTACATGCTACATGGAATCTCCCACATTACTTCCAGGCTCACACCGTTGTGGTTCTAACCTAACTCCATCTTCGATCACTACTTCGAAAGGCTGATTACACAGGGAGGGTCGCAAAATGGGGGACGATCTTGGGAGATTTTGACATTAAATATATGCCTCGTACTTCTATAAAGGACCAAGTCCTTGCAGATCTGGTGGTCGAGTTTACTGAGCCTTCGCTAGAAGACATTACTGAGAGGTCAAGCATGATTGCAAAATCAGTTGGGATGATCTCCTTCTAGGAACCTCTATCTTGGAAGGTGCACGTAGATGGCGCAGCAAATCAAAGGGGATCAGGGGTGGGGCTAGTTGTGGAATCCCCTGAAAAGATCATCATTGAGAAATCCTTGAGACTGGGCTTCTCAGCCACGAACAACGAGTCTGAGTACGAGGCTCTGTTGTTAGGAATGGCTATGGTTCAGAAAATGGGAAGAAGAACGGTGGAGATATTTTTGGATTCAAGGTTGGTTGTAGGCCAAGTAAAGGGAGAGCAGGAAGCCAAGGCCGCAAGAATGCAAGACTATCTGGGCCGAGTTAAGCACCTGCGATCAGGGTTCGAATCTTTCTCCCTACAACAAATCCCAAGAAGCAAAAACACGCATGCTAACTCTCTTGCTACTCTCGCAATCTCCTCGAGGCAGAGCTTACCTTGGGTTATCCTAATGGATGACTTACATACGCCCACTAAGACGAAGAGAGAGAAGACTCAGATTTAGCAAATCAGGGTAGAGCCTAGCTGGAAAGATCCTATCGTGCTGTTCCTTAAAGATGACATCTTGCCATTGGAGAAGGCCGAGGCTGATAAGGTGCGAAGAAAAGCCCCCTAGTTTTGGTTGTTCGAGGATCAAAAATTATATAAGTGCTCTTTTTCTGGGCCGTATTTGCTATGCATTCACCCAGAGGTAGTAAACCCACTCCTAGAGAAGCTACACGAAGGGATTTATGGAAGTCACACAAGAGGCAGGTCACTATCTCACAGGCCCTTACACAAGGGTATTGGTGGCTAAATATGCAAAGGGATGCACAAGAATCTGTGAAGAAGTGTGACAAATGCCAGAGGTACGCCCCAAATATTCATCAGCCATGGGGTGTCCTCAATCCTTTAACCAACTCCTAGCCTTTCGCCCAATAGGGCTTGGACATTGTAGGACCTTTCCCTAAGACAACAGGGAATAGGAGGTGGCTGTTGGTTGACACAGATTACTTCACCAAGTGGGTTGAAGCTGAGCCCCTTGCCAACATCAGAGATGTGGATGCCAAGAGATTCATGTGGAAGAATATAGTCACTTGGTTTGGGATCCCTCACACCCTCATCTCAAACAATGGCCTTCAGGAGGTACTGTTGTGATTTGTCATCACGAATAGGCACTCCACCCCTGCTTATCCACAGGGAAATGGACAAGCCGAGACTGATAACAAAGTCATAGTGAGTGGACTCAAGAAGAGGCTGGATAATGAAAAGGATAGATGGGTGGAAGATCTGCCCCATGTTCTTTGGACATATCAGACTATCCCTCGTAGGTCAACGAGAGAGATGCCTATTTCAATGACATATGGGGCTAAGGCCATGATTCCTTTGGAGTCTGGATTCCTAATGCTGAGGACAAGCTCGTGTTGGGGTTTATGCCCTAAAATCCAATTTATTGGCATGTCATAAATAATTAAATTGTTTAATTATATGAGACTATTTATAAATGAACTAATGGGACATTATCTTAGTCCATGAGATGCATTGTATGTGATTTATGTGATTTAGTCACATAAGATGTAAATCACAAGTTCCTTGTAAACTTAAAATGTAGTTCGTAGTCGATAATGAAATTGGGCATTTCATCTACGAAGACTATAACATATCAACTAAGATTATTTGTTTTGATCATGGAAATGGAGATTTTTAGTTGGAATGGCCCAAAAGGCTAACCCAATTAGATAATCAGTTATATATAAGGAGAGAAACATACAGAATTTCTAAGAGAGTTTTCATGAGACCTTTTCATAAGTGTTTTCATACAAGAAATGAAATGGTTTGTATGTGAGTGTTGAACACTCTCCTATTCTCTCTTTGATGAAAACTGATTGAGAGACCACACACATTAGGCATTAAGTGGAATTGGAGTGAAGATTAAAAGTATTTCCAACTGCTTTTGATCTACGATTTTGAATTTCACCGCACCAAGGTTCGCTTTCTTGTTCTCTAATTCTGAAACTTACATAGTACATGTTATCAATTGCGAGCGAAGTAGATCTATTAATTTTCCGCTGCGCATGATTCGTATAAGATACAAACAAGTATTTTCTTGTATTTTCCTACAACTCGTTCACCCCAAACAGCAATAACAGCCTGTTGGAGAAGAGTTTGGACTTGATTGAGGAACGGAGAGAAAATGTCATAGTTCAACTAGCATATTATCAGCAAAAGCTCAAACAGAGGTGGGTCTTCAAGTCATTTTCCACTAACGGAGAGCAATGCAAGGACGGGGATGATTGCGCTATCCGACCCGGCATGGCATCAAATGAGTCATCCTTGGTGGGTCTTCAAGTCAAACATACAAGAGAGAATAGAGACAAAGGTAGTAGCATGGAGGAGTGCACCACAACAATCTCTAGTGGCCCTCTTATGCGAATTCGACTAAAGCCCCTTTCTCTCGGAGAGAAGGATGTTGGAAGCTACTTCAATATGGACCTCAATGATGGGGAACAAGAACACCCTCAAGTTAATTCAAGTGTTCCACCTAACAACAAAGTTCAACTTCCACTCGCATGCAAGGGACATGAATATAGGAGTACTTCAGTACTGCATTACCTTGATGCAGGGGAGAGAGTTCTCCATGGAGATGATACGCCGGATCGTATGGAATTTGAGGGAGGAGGCATTATCCCTTCCTCCTCCTGATGAGTGTCTGTTGCCCTTATCAACATCTCATGATGAATATCTAGAATTGTAAGAGGGCGTTGAAGCCTTCCTTCAAATCCGATGTCAGTGAGCTGGTAGCTAATCACAATCCAGCTATTTTGGTGGTTATGGAGACCCGTTTAGGTGGTGATAGAGCAAAAGAAATAACTAAAAATCTCCCCTTCCAGGGAACAATTCATACAGACACTGTTGTCTTCGTTGGCAGCCATTGGTTGCTTTGGAACTCAGACAAAGTGGAGATAATCAATCTCACTAGCACGGAGCAAGAAATCCATGTTCTCATGAAGGTAAGGTCCTCTAATCTGAATTGGATTTTTACTGCTATATATGCTAGTCCTAGGCATAGAGAAAGATGTTTGTTATGAAATAATGTATCAACTGTAGCAAATACTCACAATTTACCCTGGGTAATTGCTGGAGATTTTAAAGAACTTCTATCTAATTATGAAAATTTTGGTGGTAGACCTATAAGCATGTCCAGAGCTATCTCCTTTAAGGAGTGTTTAGATGTGTGTAACATGGTTGATCTTGAGTGTAACTTGAGTCTTACTATCTGGGTGTCTCAAGTTTCTTTTTTGCAAAAATTCAACTAAAAAATTTCTATGCTCTCAAAAAATGGGTGTGGTCTCATGGATGGATGATTTTTTTTTAAGCGAAAATACGCTTTTGGTCCCTACATTTTGGGTCAATTCTCGTTTTGGTCCTTAAATTGATTTTGCTCCTAGGTCAGTCCCTGAAATTAGAAAATCGATTCTATTTTGGTCCCTGACGTGACTAATAAAATAATAATTATATTTAGCATTTTTTTAATGTCACATCAGCATTTAAATTAATAAAAAAGCTAGTTCAAAAAATTTTAACTAAATTAAAAAAAACAAACCTTAAATCTAATTTTATTTTTATTTTTACTTTCATTATTTTTTCCTTAAGAACATAAGAACTTATTCTTCATGTTCTTCCCAAATCCAAGAAATAAACCCAGCAATCAAACCAATCTCTGGCAAACCCCAAATCCAAATCCAAAAACCAAACCTAATCTCCATCAAATCTAGATAAACAAGAAATAAATTAAAGAATTTAGTTTCTCAACAAAAAAAAAATTAAAGAAACCAATAGTGCAGGTTGAACCCAGAACAAGAACAAACCCGGAATCAAACTTCACTTTCTCACAATCAAGCCCAGAACAAGAGCAAGGATACCCAGCAAACTTAATGTTCTCACAACCAAACCCATCACCGCCATCGATTAAGAGCAAGTTGAACCCAACCAAACAAACCCATCTCTTAGCAACCAAACACAACAAGAAGTAACAACAAACACAAAGAAAAAAAAATACATCTCCTTCAATTTCGTACCCAACACCAACCCAAATCCAATTGAAATATCTCTCCCCCTTTCAAAAATACTAGCTTTGTGAAGATATTTCTAGGGTTTGCTTCCCACACAAACAAACCCCAAACAATTTGGGAAAAATCTTAGAACACAAACAAGCCCAAAACAACAAGGGCAAAAAAAAAAAACACAAACATAAACAAACCCAGAATTCATAAATCCAAGACCTACAACCTGTAAAAACGAAACCAAACTCACTATCCTTGACCCAAATTCACTATCAAAAACACCACCCTATTGATCAAACCCATTTTCTCAAAGCAGCAAACACCACCACCACCACTCCAAAGCACCAATGTCCTTTACTCCTCATGCAAAGCGACCTCAACCACTCCAACGCCATCGTTCTCTCTAACCCAGGTCGAGTTCGTTTTTCCGGCAAAATACAGTGTTCCCATCGTTTTCTCCGCATCAAGAGAGAAGCTTGATCTACTTATCATTGGTCTGCTTGTAAGCTCCGGCCATACCCCTACAGTGGACAATGAGAGACTCTATCCATGGAGAGAGAGAGAGAATTTGAGAATAGTGTTAGAGAGTGATTTTTTATTAAAAAGATAATGATTTAAAAAAAAAAGATTTTATTAAAAAGATCTGGGTTTTTGATTTTTTTTTTTAATATAAAAACACAAAGAATTAGAATTAAAAAGATAAAAACAAAAACAAAAAGAATTAAAAAGATAATGATTTTTTATTTCTTAAGAAATGATTTTAGTTTAAATTAGATTTAAGGTTTTTTTTAAAAAAAATTGATTTACTTTTTTCTTAAAATTTTCTAACGTAGCTTTTTTTTATTAAATTAAAATCATGACGTGGCATTTAAAAATTTCAAATAAAATATTTTATTATTAGTATTTTATTAGCCATATCTGCAAACAGTCATTCCGTCTATCACATATGTATTTTATATTATTGGGTTGATGGTAGAGACCAAAATAGAATTGATTTTCTGATTTTAGGGACTACTTAGAAGCAAAATCAATTTAGGAACCAAAACGAGAATTGACCCAGAATGTAGGAATCAAAAGTGTACTTTCGCTTTTATTTTTTATTTACCTATAAAAGGACATAAAATTCTCATTTTTCAGTTTAGATCTGAAATGACTTTGTCATGCTACACATTTTCGGCAATGGATGCATTGTGGAGATGCAAAATTGCTAGCAAACTCCTCATCTCCTATCTATTATATATAGCACAGGCTGCGCAACATACAACCCGCACCAACACCACCCCACCTTCACACCAACACCAACAAGGCTAACGACGATGGTTGGGAAGAATTATATCAAAAGAGGTTCACACTAGCCGATGAAAGGAATTTGCAACTGAATCCATACGCTATAAGACCACAACAATTCATTAACGCCCTGCCTAATGGCCCCCTAATCAACTACCAACACGCTTCAACATCACGCTATATACAGCACAAGGTGCATTGTATGATCATCAAGGTGCAATGCTCATCACTGAAATGTATCAATTCGGTGGCCAATATTCAAACGTAAAGGTTATTGTTTTAATTCCTTTTATGTTTGTCATAGTCAATCGTATGACCAGTCCACGTATGACATACGTGTTCTACTGAATACTGGATAGTGAGTTGCAAGCTAGGAAGCACAAACGCTGCAAAACGCCAACCGCACCCACAACCGACGCGGCCCGACACAAGAGGGACGCTGCTGTTGCCTGCGCGTCTGTGCCGCGTCCAGCTTTCTTCTCTCTCTTTTTTCCTTTCATGACTCATGCCGACGTGGGCGCAGACTCGAGCTGACGCGCACGAAATCGGATCGATCCGCACCGAATCAGTCTGTATCGGCGGCAACCACCGATACTGGCACCGAACTGGCCAATTCTAGCCAAAATTTCAACAAAAAAAAAAAGGTGCAAGACGCGGTGTGGATTTGCCGGAATCAATGTATGAAGTGAAGGTCCTGATTTTGAAGGAGTAGTTTTCCATGGGTTTTTTTTTTTTTTTTTTGAAATAACCGGTCAGATTCCATGGGTTGATCGAACAGAGAGAGAAGAAGATTTCTTTTTTTTTTTGGAAAGAGGAGAGGAGAGGAGAGTGATTTCAGATGTGGAGTGGGTGCGTTTTCTTATGAGTTTTATTTTTTATTTTTTGAGTAACAATTTTCTTAGGAGTTATGGGAAGAACTTTCTGAGGAGAGTGGTTAGGTGTGTGGGTAAGTGTGTGAGTAAGAACTGTAGAAGCACTATAACTTTATTAAAAAGATCTAGGAGAGAGAGAGAGAGAGAGAGAGAGAATTTGAGAATAGTGTTAGCGAGTGATTTTTTATTAAAAATATAATGATTTTTAAAAAGAATGATTTTATTAAAAAGATTTAGGTTTTTTTTTTTTTTTAATATTAAAAAAAATAATTAGAACTAAAAAGATAAAAACAAAAACAAAAAGAATTAAAAAGATAATGATTTTTTATTTTTTAAGAAATGATTTTATTTTAAATTAGATTCAAGGTTTTTTTTAAAAAAAATTGATTTACTTTTTTTTTTTTTTAATTTTCTAACGTAGCATTTTTTTCAATTAAAATCTTGATGTGGCATTTAAAAAATTTCAAATAAAATATTTTATTATTAGTATTTTATTAGCCACATCAGCAAACAGGTATTCTGTCTGTCACATATGTATTTTCTATTACTGGGTTGATGGTAGAGACCAAAATAGAATCGATTTTCTGATTTTAGGGACTACTTAGAAGCAAAATCAATTTAGGGACCAAAACAAGGATTAGCCCAAAATGTAGGAATCAAAAGTGTATTTGTGCTTTTTTTTTTTTTTTTTAATTTCCCTATAAAAGGACATACAATTCTCATTTTTTTCAATTTAGATCTAAAATGGCTTTGTCATGCTACACATTTTCGGCAATGGATGTATCGTGGAGATGCAGAATTGCCAGCAAACTCCTCATCTCCTATCTATTATATATAGCGCAAGCTGCACAACATACAACCCGCACCAACACCACCCCACCTGCACACCAACACCAACATGGCTAACAACGATGATTGGGAAGAATTATATCAAAAGAGGTTCACACTGGCTGATGAAAGGAATTTGCAACTGAATGCATACGCTATAAGACCACAACAATTCATTAACGCCCTGCCTAATGGCCCCCTAATCAACTACCAACACGCTTCAACATCACGCTCTATACAGCACAAAGTGCACTGTATGATCATCACTAAAATGTATCAATTCGGTGGCCAATATTCAAACGTAAAGGTTATTGTTTTAATTCCTTTTATGTTTGTCGCAGACAATCGTATGACCAGTCCACGTATGACATACATGTTCTACAGAATACTGATGGTGAGTTGCAAGCTAGGAAGCACTGACGTGGCAAAACGTAATTTAGCGAGAAATCATTATAGCCGTTTCTCCTTCCCTCTCTCATTGTCATACCTTGAGAAGAGATTTGTACCCAAACACAACTCATACATATTCAGAGTGCAGAGAATGTTTTGGAGTTTGAGAAACTTTGGGAATTTGCTAAGAGAAGCCGATGAGGCTTGACGAATACAATTAGACGTATTGCAAGATCCAAAAAGCTAGCAAGACAAGATTTTGAGAATTCCGTTGGTAGCAGGAGCCTATAGGGCTCAAGTATATTGGGTAAACTAAGCTTGGAGGGTCACGAAGGGGTTTTTTGTCAAGTTCTTCGGTTTCCTCTTTGATAACACGTCTTGGTGTTATCTTGTGTTTGCATCTCTCTTCCCTTACTCTTGTGTCTTACTTTTATTGTTTGTTGTTCATGTGTATGCACTAGAGTAAATATGTTGATTGCGCTTCATTTACTCTTATTCCGCACTTAGATAAGTTAGAGTAAAAGAAATTACACCGTAATTTTTAATTGGGGGTCTAAACAAGCTCTTGGGTTTTCACAAAAATCCAAGCTTTCATATCACATAGGATAATTATAAAAAATAGTGTAGCCCTAGAATTACTCTTGCACAAAAATAGTGGTTATGTGGTACCTGGGTGCTGGCCTCTTGCTCTTATTGAGATATCAACTACACACAAGGGTCAAACAGGCATTTTCTGGTGCTGACAAATTGAATGATATTTCAATTTCAGCTGCTAATGAATAACAATAATATAAAAACTGATTATCAGTTCTGTTTGTTTGTTTGTTTTTTTTTTTGTTTTTGTTTTTTTTTTTTTGAAATTATGGGTACTGTACAGAGATATTTCCACATTGACAATAGTACATACAGAAGTGAAGCTTAGCAAAGAGTTCACCTTAAACCAAAATGCAACTAAGACCTATGCTTCTCTTTCAAGAACCAAACATTTGGAGATAATCGAAGTCAATTAAGAAAGTCCGAATTTCCATTGGGGCAAGTTCCACCACTAGCTTTACTGGATCTACAGGCCCTCCCCTTACCACCTTGGATTCTTCGGCAGGGCCTTCTACTTCCCAGACTAACCTTTTATTCTCCATCTCAGATCTTTCTTGATTGGCAGACAAACTCACCTCTGTGACTTTACTTATCTGCAAAGAATATGGAATGAAACTAAAAATTACAATTTAACAACATATTTGCCAATGATAAGAGCAGTTTAGTCAAGTACTTATTGTTCTTACCTCCTTCTTTGGAAACAGCTTCTTCAAATCCACACTCGCCATTACTGAATAGTCCTTGTCCTCTCCAATCTTTGCACACATCAAAGAGCAACCAAGTCGAGTTTAGAATATATATTGATTGATGTATATATGTAAACCAAAGGGCAATAATTGATAAATCAGCTTAAGAGTAATGCTTAAAATATATCGGTCGCTTGTTAGAAACTCTTCTCAGATGATATTCAAGTTGGCACATAAGACAATAGACAAATGCCTTCTAGAGCAGGACTCAGGCATTTTGAAAGCAACTGATTCATAGTGCAACACTGCTACACTGGTAAGATCATTGTAGATTGCAACGACTACCTCCATTTCCAGCAATATCCGATTCAAAAATACTCAACAGTAAATTGCAAAACAGTTCTCAAAGAAGTAGAAAGAAACTGTAGAAAGATTTTGGGAATGGATGAAAAAATTTTGACCATGGCAAGATAAACAAGAAGATAGTAGATTCATGCACCCATCACACATTGACAGGCTACATAATTAAACAAGCATGAGAAAGAAACAAAGTTGGAGAAAAAGAAACCAACAGCCAATCACAGTTTGCATGAGAATGTATGTCCTGACTCATTCCACAACACACACAACCTACATGAAGAGCAATGTGATAAAGCAACCTAAAAAGCAAACCAGTTTCTTGAATTTGTACTTCAAAATAGTTAAGGCTAAGGGTAGCCCATACAAATCTTTAAAGTTGGTATTTTTTTTTTAATAAACTTTTGAGTTGGTATCCAGAATGACCACTTTTAGCCTTATAAGCAGATAAGCACACCTCATACAAGTGAGCCAACCGAAGAAGCACTTTTCCATTTGCAAGTTCCTGCAATATCAAGAAAAAAAAAAAAATTTGTAATCACCCCGTCCTCATTAACATTAACGGGGCCCAACTTAGAAGAAATGTTCATAAGGAATTTACCCATTACCTGGAGGGTTATCACAGCAATGTTGTTTGGTAAAGCATAGGAAGGATCAATTGCTGAGAAAGTAGGTACATGGGAATTTATCCAATTATTTCCATCCTGCAAAAAGGAAAATTAATCACCTGAGCATTGTGACCCCATGGCAACAAGTCAATGTCAAGATTTTTCATTCACCTGCTCTGTGAAAGCCAAGAGAAGTGGAGAATAAATCTCCTGGCCAACTGTGCGACGCCACTTGGCACCTTCTCCTATATTATCAATTTTGAGATAAAATTTTCCTTGGACCTGCAATATAGCCATAGACAATAAGAGGTGACAGCTGCAGTAAAAAGAGAAATAGCAAGGTCATAATATGGGTTTACACTCAATCTCTATTACAGCGCCTTTAAATAATGTTAATGTCTACTTTAGCAAAAAAGCAACCATAATCTGATGGTCTATCATCAAATAAAGGACAATAAATTAAAAAATAAGTTTGATTTTTAGTAACAAGGCAGCAGTAAAAAAGAAGAAGAATAGGTTTAATAAGTTAAAAAGCCTTGAGGGCAATGGCTCTTAGAGACAGCCAGAAGCCAAATTATATATGTACATCATATGATCTTCTTGAATATTTGAAAACTGACCACATGATCAGGTAGAAAAATAGTAACGATAGAACAACACGTGCTTGTATGTGACATGGTAAGGGATGCTTACAGTTTTTTTTTTTTTTTTTGAGAAAAGGATGCTTACAGTTAAACCTTCACATTTAGCTAGAACACAAACTGTTTCATTTAATGCCTCACCAACACCTCTTGAATCATCATGAAGCAACCTCCTATGAAACAGAGAAGCACATCAGAGATCATGAAGGAACAAGAAATTCTCTTTATACAAGTGAAATGGATAAAAACAGAATCAAAGTACATAATAATTGATTATCATAGAAAGCAGTGAGAGATATAAGAAACCTATGCAGCATCAACTCTATTTGACCATCCACTAAGCTAGTTCCTCCCACTGAACGGTCCACCAGTATTGAGAGTTCCATGCTGCTATCTTGTACATAAATTCCAAGATTGATCTGAAGCAATGGAGTAAAGGTAAAAGAAAAAGATTGGCTAAGAAAAAGATTTGCTAAGCAAAAGAATTATTAAAATAAAAATGAACAACATAGAAAATGAATTCATTACAAATATGCTTGACGATGAATGCTAAGAGATATCTCCTTGAATGCTTTCAAAAGAGGCTTGGCATCTTTAAACCCAATACCCCTTAAAAGGCCAGTAAGCAAGAGCTTCTAAAAGTTGGCTTGCCTTTAGTTTCTGGAAAACTCTAGGGAAACACCCAAACTCATACCCAAATCCACAATATGCTTTAGTGTCAACTTATAATTGGTTCACCCAAATCCACTTTTTCACTAAGTACCAATGGTAGTTTCATATGTAAGTGATGTAATCCAATCACAAGTTGACACCCAAACCTGTTGTGAAATTGGATGTGGATTTGGTGGAAATTGGGTGTGGATTTGGTGTGTCCAGGCAGACTTGTTTCTAGTTTCCATATAATGCCTTTTTTAGGGACAAAGTGAACAACTGTACAACTTAACAGGCTTTATATGCAAGGGACACTGTGAACCACTGTACAACTTAACATGCTTTATATGCAACATAAAACTTTAAACTGTTGGTGGTAACTGACTAGCTTTTGGGGCTTCCCAGACAGCATCTGAGTGCCATGAAGCAATGTCAACACTTAACAGTAGAATATACCCAACGAAACATTTTTCAATTGATACTTCTTTCAATTAACAAATTTTCCTTGATATGCAGGACATTGTGGAGAGTGCTAGACATCACATTTGAGAAAGAATTTTTTCTTAAAGAAGAAACTAATAGCATTAATTTAAGACACCACTTGTATCAAAATGATATATTTTCTGTTCAAGAAGAGGGAGGGGAAAAAATGTGGTGTGTGTATCTGGAAAGACGCATGAATGTATAAAGATTGGAAAAGCAGAGAAAAAGTTGGAATATGAATATAAGAATTCACATACATTAAAAAAGCTCCTAAAATTTTATATCTTTTAAAAGAATAGTTGCCAAAATATTTCATGCAAAAGAAAAACATACAGGATAATAATTTCCAGCGACTGGTTGGTTCACTTGCAGGTTCCAGTCTGTCCTGAAATCCCGAACCTGCAAATCAATTAGAAGTATGAGGTCAAACCTTGAAATGAAAGTCAATACTATAATTAATACCCTGAGTGCAATTTTTTAATGAAGCATATCATATATGTTTCTTATCCAAAATATCCCCATTCAAATTTTCATCCTTAATGATAACCGTTAAGTTGTCTTATTTGAGTTATGCCCAACTCCCCACCCCCAGGTGGGGTGCCATTTATTAATATAAAAAATTATATATATATATATATATATATATATAGAGAGAGAGAGAGAGAGAGATAAAACATAGAGGATACAACAGTCGAAATCATTCACATTGTTCCAATCATAAGTAATGCAGCTAAATCTTAAAGAAACAACAGTTAGCAAGTATTGCCATACCCTTTTGATGAAATCACGTCCATTAGAATCAGTGTAGAACGTCTTATTGGTCTTCATTGTTGTTGTGATTTGAGTTGTGATTTCTTTCCCAATCCCATCATCAGCAGGTATAGGCCCAATCTACAATTCATGTAAATAAAGTAAACAAATAAAGCCGCAAAGTGACTTATCAAACATACAATAACCATGTTGTTTCAGAGGCCTTTTTGGTTAATGTTATTTACCTAGCCCTAGTAATATTTGGACCTCTAGTAGCTGATTCTATTTGGTCTTCTTTAGTGATACAGGGAGCACCTACATACATATCTTGGTTGTTTGAAAGAGAGGGTTCAAGCCATAGCATTAGCTCAGAGAAAAAAAGGATTCCCTTCTTGTGTTCTTTTGAGAAAGATAACTCTTTGGCTGTTTTTGGGGTTTAGACTTTGTGAGAGTCCTTTTGTGCCACCTTTGTAATCTCCTTATTTTATTAGTGAAACTTTCTCATTACCACTGCCCATGGGCATTGGCCTAAGGCCTAACCATGTAATTGTTTGTGTTGCCTATGTGATTTCTTCTTCTATTTTTCTATGTCTACTTTGCATAAATGCTATCTCAACAAACCAGAAAAGGGAGGAAAAGTAATTGCTGAAATAAATCAATATACAAGAGAAGTTGACTTACACTGAATTCAACTTCAGCATGCTCTTTTCCCTTGAATACTCTGGTAATCTGTCCACACAACCAGCATAATATTATGGAAGTAGAAGGAAAAAATCTTTTCTTTTAGGGGATGGGGGAGAGAGACAACAAATTCTTCCACAGCATAAAGTTATTGTTCAAAAAGAGATTCAGCAGGAAATTAGAATATAACCGCGTCAGGATCTAATAGAACTGTTTGATCTCACTGCTTCCTCTTTTAAAGCACAATCTATTTCATGAAGTGACACTGATAAACCTAAAATAAGGATTTCAATAAGACTAATTAAATCCAATTGTTTGCTTCACATGTCATATTTCCACAATTCCTCCAAAATTGCAAAGAAACTCGGTCACAGGTGAAGCACACTACATGGACTTTTCATTAGCAATGCCCACATACAGCATTCTCAATGGTGGCTATCCTGATATCTATTCATAATCGTCAGCCTCTCCTGTCTGACAACACTCACCTGTGACCCTCACCAAAATTCAATTCAATGAGGCCCCATAGAAGTTGGTGCATAATATTACATCCAGCACAACCTAGGCCAACACCAAATGCATCCATGTGTATCCTCAACCTACTTTGTCACATTTCCACCAACAGAGGTAATACAGCAACAGTACCTATAAACAGTTGCTTTGGTTTCTCTCTCTCAGCTCAATCACTATAGCACAAAACATATGCAGCTGCCTCTTTATGCATGTGACACCATCACAAAGTTCTTGACACATGCATTCAGTAAGCTTTCTTGAATCAAGTAAATGATTTATTAATAAAATTTTACTGGATGAGAAAATCAAATTAATCTTGTTTATATTACTGCATTAGAAAAAGTAAGGTTCAGTGCAAAAGTTGGTGCCTCTGTGTGTCTGTGTGTCTGTGTGTTCTTTCGAAAAGCAAACAACCTGAGATATCCATGGGTTGACTTGTTGGTGTACTTCATCCAAAACTGGACCCCTGAGAACTGTTAAAGGATCCTGGAACAGATATGCATATTACCTTGCAATCAGGCACTCAATTTTTTGTAAGCAATGAGTTTATAGTGAGAGAGATTTATTGATGAATACAAGATTTGGAAGATCTTTGAAGAACATGATTACCTGGTGTTCAGATTCAACCAGAAATGTAGCATTTGGGCGGAAGACGTATGCTCCAGAAGCCTTCAACAAAAGGAAAAATTATAAAATGGTAATAAATCTTACAACTTTCTTTCAAAATTTGAAGCAAACAGAAATTTTGATGCAAGTAATATAATAACAGTGGAATAATGATGTTTCACAAGACATATTTAAGCTTTGATGCATACAGATTTGACTACCTGAGGATCTTTATCAGTTCCATTACTTCCAGAATAATAGCTGTATGATTGCTCAGCAGATGCTGTGACCTTCAGTAATGAGAAAAAGATTGTCAAAATGTAAGCATTACGTTCATCATTCTAGAACATACAGAGAAAGGCTATGATTGAAGATTGTTAAACTATATATTCCATGTTTAATTACTTGATCATAATCTTGAAAGCATATTGGGATTCAACATATCCCAAGGTAAAGATAAGTCACATGGACAAAATACAATAGAACACTGAAGCTGTATCTTTTACAATATAGCATACCAGATTTCTGCTATTAACAAAATGAGTAAGTTTTCCTTCATCTGCAGTATAAATTAGCTTCAAACTGCCTTGCCCAACTTCTATGGTATTACTTGCGCTTCCTTCTGATGTATAAACCATTGAGATGGTGGAACTAGGACCTTTATTTCAATAAGTGGGAAGACGGAAATAATATTTCATGTCAGCAACTTGGTACCACTGTTTCCTTATAGTTATATGTTTGTAGGAACATGAGTGTAAATGAAAAGATATGCCTAACCTGTCTGTTTCGCATTTGAGACGATGTAAGTGCTGAAACCAAGAGGAGGTACGGATGCTGAAAAGGCAAGCCAATACTTAAGTGATCCGTTAGGGGATGTACCCATATATGCTTTAACGTAGTAATTTCTTATGCTCAAAGTCACATTTGATAAAGGTAGAAGCTGAGATTCAATTTCCCTCCCATCAGAATCTTGAACAAAAACCTTATCAGAAGAAACCTGTAGCAAGTTCAATTTGCAGTAAGCTATTTATAAGTAAAGTTAATTCTTTCTTTTAAAGATTTGAATGACTTATATAAAGTATTCTGTAAATTCAAACCCTAACAAAAGGATAGGAGCTTTTTGATAACAATACAACCACCACAATCAAGCCTTAGTCCCAAAATTTTGGAGTCGGCTATGAATCATCAATGGGCTAGTCCTAGGTCGGCCATGTATATTCTATTTTTGAAGTCATACTATTTTTAACATCCTTAATTGACATGTCTTTTTTTACCACTTCTAAATGTTATTTTAGTTATTTCTCTATCTATTTCTGCACTCTCAACTTGAATCAACTTGCCCTTTCTCAGTAGTGTATTAATTGCCCTCATCTACACATGACCAAACTATCTCAAGCAACTATTCCTCATCTTTTCATCAATAGAGACCACCTCCATCATTAAGCAAATATCCTTGTTACAAATCCCATCTGTCCTTATATTTCCACTTATCTATCTAAACATTCTCATTTCAGCTACACTAATTTTATGAACAAGTCACTTCTTAATTGCCCAACATTTTAGTAGCATAGAACATAACAAGTCTTAAAGTAGCCTTATCCCTTTAATATAATAGGTATTCTACAACCACATAATAATCTTGATGTGCTTCTCCATTCCATCCACCATGCTTTTATCTTACGATTCACATACTCTTCTATATGTTCACTCATTTTAGGTAATAAGAGGTTACCTTTCTATGTAGATGAGTAGTAAGTGTCTGTGCAAGTGAGCACATACATAATTATAAGACAATCTCAGAGTTTGATATCTGGATAGTCATATAAAATAATGTTAATTATATTGAAACAATGGTTTGTTTTTATGTAATTTGTAAATTATTACAAGGTCACATCATAAGCTATGCAGAGTCATTAAAAGCAATGCTATTCAGCGTGCTCTAAGTGGCAGGGAGTAGTATCAGAAAGGCCCAAAGATCAGAATGAATAAAAAATGTTTAAACTTATGACAAAGCAGCTTACATGTAGATAATTACCATTAGATAAACAAGGGATGAAGAAAATCTAAACAATATGATAACAAATTTAATTTTGGAGCATGATAACAAGTGCTGGCTATGAAGCATTGGTGAAAGATATTCAAATTCAATTACGTAAGAAAGACTAAGAAAGGAAGCACTCACAGGAATTCGTATTACTTCCTCCCTCTTCCATCCTAAGGGATTATAAACAACAACAACCTGCAGAGAAAATGAGAATACAAGACAATAATTAATTATCAAAATATAAGATTGAGTTTTAGTTTTTAATGAGGGGTAAAATAAAAAAGTTCAAAATAAAATGATGACCTTACCAAGCTTTTACCATCTGACAATACAGCTTCTGATGGAGGACAGTAACTTATATTGAGAAGAGGACACTGCCAAGTACCCAAAATATCCATGAGACAGAAGTCAGCAGAACATTTAACTCTATTATTATTTAAAATTAAGAATTGATTACAGAGTTCATATGAGATACAAAATGGTCAGGAAAAGAGTGAGCACATGCAGTCCTTTGTACCCTCCACCAAATTTTCTCACAAACCCTAAGCAGAATAATATTTCAATGATTTCTATACCTTTCATGAATAAGTTCTTAGAAGACAAGGTAGCACTCTTACACATAATAAGTTGAGGGACAAACAAAAACACCTAAACTTCAGATCTTGGATAGTCTGTTGTTAGATAAGACATCATCTTGAGATCTTCCAACAGGCTATAATTTAGTATGAAGTGCAGTTCACCAAAATTTGAGGGTGAAACAAACCAGAGTTCATGTTGCAGCAGATACAAAAGATGACATGTAACATGAACTAATAATCATATTAGTCATATGTAGTTTAGTTTCAAATTATTTGCCACCATACCAGAAAGAATAAGTTATAGCACAATTCTTCTGATGTAATATAAAGCAGACAGTACATGATATACAAAAAAATAAAATAAATAAAGAAAATAGTCGAATTGTATATTGCCTGCTGAAAATTTGTTACTGGATTCCCTTGTCTAGTACTTGATCTGTCTGCCAAGAAACCGAGCGAAGAGGAAACCACCTTCTCAGCCTGCAGAGAAGTATAACTCAGCAGTATTAGACATTCACACACAACTTTACAATGTCAACAATCATAACTTATTGTTGGATATCAAACTAAGTTGCACCTCTGCATAGCCCATCGACAATCGTTTTGCATAATCAGCAGCAACATGCTCTCTTTCTGTACCACTAACTGCATCATGGTGTTGAGCAATTGCCAGAGCATCAGCTAGTGCATCAGTGTTTGGCCCAGATTTGTTCCTGCCTTTGAAGAACTCCAATTGCCTTGCTGCCTAATCATAGAACACAAAAGGATTTAAATGTTTAAAGCATGCCAAAATGGCCTGACAGGACATAATAGAAGAAGGAAGGACCAAGATCTTACCAGATAATAACCACTCATCACCCTGACATAACCTTTAAACGCTGGCCTACTTGTAAAGTAACCAGTCCAATAGGCATTTGGATGATCTGCATACCTGAACATGGTTTATATATTTAAATTCGAAGTTCATAAAACAAAGATGAGCTGAGTGCCAAAATTATAGTATCGAACTCACGGGAAGAAATCTTCGGTTTTAAGAGGCCATTTTTCTTTTGTTGCATATTTTGCATCAGTGTAGATGGATGGGGTTGAGTAAAGTGCATTAACACGCCCATCCTAAGAATATTCCAAAATAACTTTTTAATAAATTTACAATACATATAAAACAGTGACAGAAATGACAAAGGACGTAGACCTATGAAGCCATTTAATCTTAATCTAGAAATCTTTGAAAAGGCTTCTAAAAATTAAGTACCTCATTGACATAATGAATGAACTTGTCCATCTGCCTGAACCATGAATTTGCATATTGAAAGCGAAAATCTGTCCCCATGGTCCACATAATATGCCTTGTCCTGGTTACATTAGCCTAGAAAAAAGAAGAAAGTCTATTTTTTTATCTGTAATAATCATTGAGCTAAAAACCTTCAGTGGGATTAAAGGCATTTCTTTCCATGTGCAATTGGTGAAGTACTTCAAGTTCAATCACTTCCTAAACTTAAATTATTCAAATTAGTCATTACACAACATGGCCATTTGAAGCTATGAATTAACCTTCACACTGTGCAAACAATAAGGAACATGAAATTTGGTGAGATGAAAATTTCTACTGCTTACCTGTGCTAATGCAGCATCTACAAAGTCATTAACTCGCTCTTGAACATTATAGTCAAACAGGAGAATATCATCCTTCAATCAAAAATATCATTTCAGTAAGACCTCTAGAGCAAAAATTCAGGAGTACCATATGTATGTTTTTTACCACAAAAAGTCTTACCTGAATAGGAGGGGAAACATCATTAATCTCAAATGTGAAACCATCAGGAGGGTCATAATGCCTAGGGAATATCCCAGTGAATATCTGCATATGAAATTTGCAACACATGTCAAAAGAGTACATAAAATATCATCAAAGTAGAACGCATTAAACAAGTAGTAAATTCTCAAGTTGAACACTTTGAATGGGTATAGACATCATGTCCCTCTCTAACCTGTGAAGATGAAGCTAGAGACTTGGAACCCCGCCAAACAATCTCAAGACTCTTGTCATTTAGTCGCTTAGCTCTATCTTGGTAATCAATTCGAGCAAAAAACAGGGAATCAAATCCTAACTGCAACAGAAATTCAGACACATTAGGACGATAACGCTCACACAAAAACTATAAAAATCTACCACATGACTAAGTCCTTGATTCAATCCATGATAACTTCGATAAATACCCATTATTAGATTGCAACAGAGAGAGAATTTCCAGCACCAAAAAGAACACAAAAGAGAGCTACAAATTTTTTTATATGCATACCTCTGCACCTAGTAAGTAAGCCTGCACAGCAGAATGCCCAAAAGGATCAATCTGCCAACCAACTCTAGGAACCTTACCAAATTCGTCTTTGATAAATTGATGCCCTAGAGTGGTCTGATCAATCAAATCAATGTAATGCGGAGTTGCCTCATCATGCATGCACATACCCCCATTTCTTCAAAATCCAAAAAAATTGTAATGTGCGAAACAAAATCAACAAATTACTCAAATCACAAAGCACCAGTACATTAATTAGTTTATGAAATTAATCAATCATACATGAATTCAAGTTGACCAGAGTTGACAAGCTCCTTGACTTTAGCCTTCCTACCCTCACTTTGCTGCCTCCACCATCTTTCAAAGAATGCCTGAACAAATTTTTCAACCATAACTACTTTAACCCCTAGTCCTTCACATGCACTATTAAAAAAAAAACTAATACCCATATCAAAAAAACACAATTTAAAGAAGAAACAAAAAATGGGTACCATCTCAACATAAATGAATTTGCGATTGCTATCATCCAACAAAGCTGAAATTACAGAATCCAACACGTTCTGTACACAAGCTCCCTATTCCACCAAACAAAAACCCAGAAATCAGTCTTTAACACAAACAAAGATAAAGAGTGTGAGAAAGGCAAAAAATAGCAATATGGGAGTACTCGAATGGAGTTGTTAGCGCCAACGTAGTACTGATCGACAGTCTTAAGCCAACCAACATCGTCGTGAGAGTGAGGGACCAAGTGGACATTGATCTTGTCTGGGACGATCCTGTGCGTGGTGTTGTAGGCTATGAACGTGGATTCAGATGAAGCCAACAAAATCAGCGACAACAAGAAGAACAGCATGAACGCCATGGCTGATGCCTGATGGGGTTCTGTTTCTTCAGCTGGGAAATCAAAGAAGTGGATTTGAAGAGTTGCTATAACAAGTAAAAGAGAGATTGAGTTGGCAGATAAAATGTGTCATATTCCTATATATAGTACAAGCTAGCTAATTCTTTAGCTTCTGAGTAGTGATCACTTTGAGGTCCATTATTTGTGTGTAGTGTCTTTTTCTGCTTCTCTCTCTCTCTCTCTCTCTCTGTGTCTGCACATAATAATAGAGAGTTTTCTTGACTTCGAAGAACCGTGAACTGATATTGATAATTGGGGTTTGAGAAAGACAGTTACATTTCTTTATTTTTCTGTTGTGTTTGGCTTTGGCCAAACTAAACTAGTATGCTATATACTCAAATTTCAATTATAAAAGTTTAATTGAAATTTATTTTTAATGATGTTTTTAAGATCATTTTATTCATAAAATTAGTGGCTAAAAATCAAGGTTGATTTCATTTATAATTAACCTTTTGTCATGTTGTGGAAGTATTAATTTATATATCGTTATTTTCTCAGGCTCTTAAAATTTTAAGATTTTTTTTTTTTTTTTTGAGAAACTTAAAATTTTAAGATTAAATTGACACAGTTTCTAATCAAAATTTGATACATAGTACTGTAAATTTTTTTTTTCTTTGTGTTTAAATGAAAAAAGATAGTAACATATAATTAATTTTAGAATTAAGTTATTTTCAAGATGAGTATGATCTCCTATACAAATAAAGAAAAGTGAAGCATATAAAATATTGATTTTAATTTTTTGATGAAAAAAAATATTGATATTTTGGATTGACTGGGATGAGAGTAGCTTGGTCTTTTTTTTTCTTTTTTTTTTATAAACACAAACACCCCTGTCGGAGAAATGAATGAGATAAAGAAATGCACTTATATCCCAACACTAAAAACTGCATACAACAGTAAATTAGTCATAGTAAATCTAAAATATTACAAGGTGTTAGGTGGATGATACCTCTCCATGTGTACGGGGAAACTAGTAAAAAAAAAAAAAAGTTGGGTGTGAGTGCTTACTTGGGGCTAAATTCCAAATTACAAAGGCATGATTCAGTTAAGGGTTTTTTTTTTTTTAAGTTCATTCTAATCCTTTTATTTTTGTTCATTTTTAATAAAGTCATTCTGTCTAATCCCCATCTTAACTCTACCAAAACAACCTTGTTTTGGAACTTGAAAAATACAAACTAACAACAAGGTTGGACTGAGCTAGAGAGAATAACTAAATTAAAAATACATTAAAGTTTTTTTTTCATCCTTCAAATCAACAGTAGAATAAAAACATGCTGAAATTTTTTTCAAGAAAGAAAATTCAATTGCTAATCTACAGTAACCCTACATGCCTAGAGAGGTATTGTTCATGAGCTTTTTTTTTTTTAGATTTATAGACTGTTGGAGCAGTCTTTTATGGTTTTACTCTCTATTATAAAGAGTATTTTGTGTTTAGCTAGATTGTTGAAAATGATCTTAATTTCTTAGTTACAATTTAAAGACGGTAAAAATGTTTCTATAAAAAAAATGGTATAAATAAGTAATCCTCAAGTAACGAAGAAATTAACTAAGTATGCATATAAAAAGTTATGCTAATCACAACCGCGCATCCTTAGTACGGTAATCATTCTACAAGTATAAATACTTGTGAAGTGTGGAGAGTAAGGGCTAGAGTTTAAGTCTCCAAAAAGAAGCTTCACACACATATACACTTAGATTAGGTTAGAGTAGAAATTCTATCATGTAAAAAAAAAAAAAAAGTTATGCTAATCTACCCAAGGAGTAATATGATTCCCATAAAAAATTTATAAAAAAAAAAAAATAAAAATAAAAAGGAAAAAGAGAAGAAGAAGAGGAATATGGTTGATGTCTTAAGCATCCAAGCACTGTGGTAGATATTAATTTGTTATATTAATATAATAATATTCTCTAGTTAATCCTTTTTGCAGGTATCTGTTCCTCAAATTATTCTACAACCAATTGAATTATCAACATAAAATTAAAAAAAAATCTCAAATAAATAAAAAAACGCAAAAGTGTAGTTTTTTTATTAAAAAATTTATTTAGACCTTTTCTTGTAAAGCACACAATTTAGTCCTAGTTAAGAAAAATTTTAAAATTAAAAAAATCAATCCTGTGCTGCAAAAAATAAACTCAGTGGCCAAATCAAAAACACAAAAAATAAACGCCCTCTGAAACTAAAAAATATATATATGAAAAATCAATAAGTTTTTTAAATAGTGAGTGACGAGCGTCGTCATAATTTTTATTTAATTTATTAAAATATTAATTATGTGATGAAATTCATTCATTTTTAAATGAATGGATGAGATTTTAAAATTTTCTTAAATAAGTTGTTCTAAAATATTAGATATTAAGACCAATGGATGTTGACCCACAAAATAATATGTTTAGTGATACAAAAAATTTCATAATTTTTTATGTTGAGTTGACTTTAGTAATTGGTGATTTTTTTTTTTTTGGGTAGAAAAAGTAATTGAAGAATAATGAAGTATATTAATGGGGAATTATTACGGAAAAATAGTATTGCTCCAATTATACTCCTTAGTATTATAGGAAGAAATTTCTTGAAAGTGACCATAAGATACTAACTAGAGGTTTCGAGAACGTAGAATCTCATTAATATCACGGGGGACATCAATTTTACGACTTACGAGTGATGGTTTAAATAAAACGACACATCGTATGGTAGTATCCAAAGACTGAAGAAAAACAACGGCAAAGGCTGGAGTAGAGTGGGATTCGCAGTCAGACAAATGATAAAAATAAAGTAGTCAGATTGTCGAAACTCCAAAAACTTCTCATTCTCAAACCCCCAAATTGTTACTTTCCAAAACCCTGATTCTTTCCATCCTTAAAACCAGCAGCGGCTATGGACGACAGCTTCAAAGTCCGGGTTGATAAAATCTTCGGCTCTCTAGCTGCTTCTTCTTCTTCATCTTCTTCAGCATCAGCTTCAACCCCAACAGCCACAACGCCATCTTCGTCTCTGTGGTCTCTCACAGACGACGAAATCGAAAGGAAAGAGTGGGTCAGAGACAAGACCATTTCCGAACCCGACTCTCATTCCCTATTGACAAACCATGATCACAAGCAGCAGGAAAATCGTTTGGTGGATTTGAGTTTGAAGGATGAGCTGGTGAAGGACCTCGATGACCTTGACGACGTCGACGACGAACCCGGTTCACTCGCCTCCGTTAAACCCGAAGACTTTAACGATGAAGAGTGGCAAATTAAGTGCTCTATTGGCCAAGACTGTACTTTGGATTACGAGGTATTTGGAATGTGGTTTTTATAATTTAGTAGTGTCATGTTATTACATGGTCAACGCACTAAAACTTGACATGGGTTTTGTTTTGCATAGGTAAGGAAAATTTTGTTTTGCAAGTAATTCCACTTTATGCAACATGTGTGATCGTGGGGACTAATGTTAATGTTCTAATTTAATGGGGTTTTAGTTGTTACTGTAGTGATGTGGGATTTGTCTAAATGGATATTGGATTATTTGGTGCAGGAAGAGGAAGATGAATATGACAAACTGGCTGTTAATAGTGAAAAGCCTGAGGAACGGTTGTATATGAAGGATATAAATGATTATGGTATAGCTATTGATTCTAATTATGAGCTTCCTGATTCGATTGAGGAAGTTGAGAGAGACCCACGTGCGAATCACTTGGCTGCGAAAATTAGGCTCAAAGAAGATGCCGAAGCAGCTCAAAAAATTGATTCTTTGCGAGTCTCTGAGAAAGATGCACCGGCGAGAGAGGATGAAAGTAACACTTCTGAGGATGGTGTTAAACTGAAATCTATTCTGAAGAGGAAGGATGGTCAATCGGATTCCAAGTCAGACAAACGGGTCCGGTTTGAACCTGAATGTAAAGATAATTGTAGTGGAGGTTCTGAAGGAGACAATGATGTCCCAATGGATACCGGTTTTGTGGATAATGCTATGGTTTTAAATGAGGCTAACTTTTATTCTGCAGTTCCGGATTATATACGGAATCCTTCGAAATATACACATTACACCTTTGATTCATCTAGCGACATGGACGAGGAATCTAACAAGCAAGCCTATATGGACTTTTTAAAGCTGCTGAATAGGTCAAATGATATCGACTCACAGCAAGAAGATGCTTCCAATGATCTTCCATCAGTCACCTTTATACCAAAAAGGAAAACAGGTGATACTATAATGGTAGACAATGCTACTGTCTCAAAGCAAAATCGGGATGATTTGGGTAAGGAATTTATGCATAGGAGAGGCTTGCCTATAAGAATTGCAGCTTGGGCTATGGAAGACAATGAAGTTTGTGCAATGGAGGAAGATGAAATGAAACCATTAGAAGATGGAAGTAACAGCTCGCAGAGACTGGGCCGAAAGTATAGGATGAAGTCCAAAGTAGAGTCGGACGACTCTATTGCTTGATTATCTGATGAACCCCAGCAACTTGTAAGGCACACTATGCTAGCTTCTCCTTTTCTGTTGAATCTTGATTCTTGACTTCTTTTTATCTGTATGTACTTGCACTTCTACCTGATTTTTTTCCTTAGTGTACTATTGAAAGAGGATTAAGGAAAAACTGAAGTTAGTCAGACCACTGCAGTGTGAAAATGCATTGTGCTTTGGTCCACTCAATCATCTAGTCAATGTGAATTTTGTGTGCATGCATGATGCACCTGCAAATTGTTAATTGCATTTGAGCCCGTTTCTATCTTCAGCTACAGACTGACTTGTAGTGCCATAGACCTTTCAGCATCCGTACTTTGTGTAAATATTGCCCTGACCTGCCCCATTCAGATCTCGTAAATCTCTTGTTCTTTCTCTTCTTCCAGCCAAGAATGAGATCTTCACAAAGGCAGAATAGTTATTGCCACTTTGAGTTCGCATTGTTTCAAACATTATGCATTTATTTCCCCCATTTCTTGTCTCAAAATGATTCCTCATTCTTTGTGTGACCGTTTTGATCTTATTGTCCTTGGCAAAGATTGAATGATCTTTTATGCTGCTAGAATGCAGATTGATCCATAATTCAAGGTGACATTTGCACTGAATGAGTTCAGGGCCCAGCTGGGATCAAAAGGTTTGACTCATGAGTCAAATATGCCCTGAAAAACCCTTGGAGCTGATTCTGGCCAACCTCATCGGCAGCGGCATCAACATGTTTACAGCACTTTAAAAAGAACAATTATGTTTAGAACATTCCATACGTTGCCATAACAAAAAGGAGTTGGCGGCAATTATATTTCTTAGTTTGTTTTTGTTGATCTTATCTAGAAAAGCTAACTTTTTAAGGGAACATTTAGTACATTGTCTATCATATGATATAAGTTTTCAAAACTGTACATGTCTCCTAGTTATTAAGCAAGCCTGGAGAAATAAATTTCAAGGCTCTCTGTTCCAAACTGAAACTAGTAAAAGCTATGCTTTTGGGAATGGAATAGAGAAGTATTTGGCAACATCCACTTCTGAATATAGTAAATTAGTAATTGCAAACTGAATAGGTGAAATTCAAAAGGTAGAATCCGGTAACGATATTCTGGAATTGGAACTACAGCTTACTATTGAACTCAATGATTGCTTTATATGAGAGGAGATTTTATAAACAGAAATTTAGAGTCTAATGGCTAACGAGCTCAGACTTAAATATTGGTATTTTCACCTCTCAACAGTAATTACAGGGAGAAAGAATGCTACTGATTTCTTAAAAGACTAATGGGAATTGGATCTCTGGGTAGAGAGGCAATTAAGGATTGCTTTGTTAATCACTTCTCTCCTCTTTTCAAATCCTCAAGAGCTTCTTCCTCACCTAACTTAAATCTAGAGCATTTAATTCACCCAACCGTCACAGAAGAAGAAAATCAAAACCTCTGTATGGTCCACAATGATGTTGAAATCAAACAAACCATTTTCAACAAGGGAGCAATAAAAACTCCAAAGCCTAATTTGTTTGTGATATTTTTACTAGCATTATTGAAGTGTTAAGGTGGTTCCCGGTGTGACCAGACTTATGGATGCTTTCATCACCAGTGATCTCAAAGAGATGAATCACACCTTCTTGGCGCTAATTTCTAAATTTAATCGATTTGCAACCTCCCAAAACTATCGTCCAATAAGCTAATGCAATGCGATTTTTAACACCATCTCAAGGATAAATAGCTAACAGACTGAACAACTCTACTCCCCGAACTTATTTGAGGTAGTCTTCAATCTTCATTTATCGCAGGAAAGCATATTCATGACAACTCCATTCATGATTCAAGCATTGTATGACGCATTGCTCCACTAATCAGAGAAGATAAATTCATCTGTTTTCCCAATACCAATGGTAGATTCACTACAAAATCTACCTACTTAACTAATAAGCAAGATGTTCTTCATTCCATGGTCCATTTCTCTGAACGGTAAACTTATGGAATACAAGTAAAGTCTAAGTTAACAAGTACCAGACCTAGAATCTAAGTAAGATCCAACGCCATTGATTCACAGGAAGCTAAGCATTCATGCTTAAGCTAAGTTTCATTGCAAACAGACAGATCAAGGCCTAATTAATTTAAACAATAAATAGATCAAATGTTTCAGTACTTTGCATAGGAAATAGATCGAAGCCTAAATAAACATTCTAAACTTCAAATGAGATTGATGCATTAAAGATCAAACAAAAGTAACAACTAAGAATTGAGATCAAACTCGCATAGAAACTAAGGTTGTGGATCCACAGAAACAAGATTAAACAAATAACAGATTGTAAGAAATTAACTCGCATGAACAACTTACAAAACCTTACTAAAGCAAGTTTGTTAGTAGAGACTAGAGAATGGTGTTCTTTTCTTGAGAACGTGTCATTTATTTATACTTGAGACTCAATGGTTATCAACAATTGTTCCTTCCACATCTCTCTCTCTCTCTCTCTCTCTCTCTCTCTGGGGGCTTGAATGACATTTATCGTGATGTAAATGTTGTTTGTAACTTCTTAAAACTACTTTGATGTCACTTATCTTCACTGTATGCACCATTACATGGATAATAATGCCATGGGAACTGCCACATCTACTCCCTACAACATTCTGGGGCTTTTACAAGTGTAATATCTCTAATTGTACCACTTGTCGCTTTCATAGTAACTTGGAATATTTTAAATCATTATGAACATAACCCAACTTCTACAGGTGAAAAATCAATTACACGTGTTCAATTCATCTGTTTGAATTTCATGCTACAACTTGATTCAGTGAACAAGACTTTTGAGAGAATGTGCAGCCATACAAAAGCTTGCCTTTAACGTACAAATAGGTTGTGCTCTTGTATGGAATTTGCTAAATTCTTGTGCCCTTGCATTTGGTTTCATTTGCGTGCACATGTGCATGCAACTACACGAGGAAATATAAAGCTTATGAGCTGCAATACCTTATGAGCAAAATTTAGGTACAATACCTTAGGTTCCCTACTTAAAATTTTGATATCTGTCAAATTTAACATCTCAAATAAACGGAGTTAAAACTTTTTTTTTTTTTTCATTCTTCCTTTCTTGTACTGCAAGTCTGCAAACGGCTTCTCTTCCAACACCAAAACCTTTCTCTTCCAAACCACCCATGGCCCTTCTCTTCGAAACCCAAAACCCAAAAAAAGAAAGAAAGAATCATCAATTAGAAAAAAAAAAAAAAAAAAAAAAAAAGGAATCAAATACACAGACCAAGAGAGAAAGAAAGAATCATAGACCAAAAGAATCATAGATCAGAAAGAAGAAAGACCCATAACCCTTCTCTTCAAAACCCAAAACCCAAAAAAAGAAAGAAAGAATCATCGATCAGAAAAAAGAGAAAGGAATCAAATACACAGACCGAGAGAGAAGGAAAGAATCATAGACCAGAAGAATCATAGACCAGAATAAGAAAGGAAACAGACCAGAAAGAATCATAGATCAAAAAAGAAGAAAGGAAACAAATACACACTGAGAGAGAAAGAAAGAATCATAGATCAGAAAGAATAATAGATCAGAAAAGAAGAAAGGAAACAGATACACACCGAGAGAGAGAGAGAAAGAATCATAGATCAAAAAAGAAGAATGGAAACATACACACTCCGAGATAAAAAGAGAGACAGATATGAGATTTTCTTTTTTCCTTTTTTTGGGTTTTAGGTTTTGAAGAGAAGGGTCATGGGTGGTTTGGAAGAGAAAGGTTTTGGATTTGGAAGAGAAGCTAGTACAAGAAAGGAAGAAGGAAAAAAAAAAAAAAATTTAACGTCGTTTGTTTGAGATGTTAAATTTGACAAATGTCAAAATTTTAAGGAGGGAACTTAAGGTACTGTACCTAAAGAACTGTACCTAAGTTTTGTCCATACCTTATACCACATGATCTTCTCCATTTCAAAAACTATCCATTTCATCTATTTCATTATTTAGATTTTATTTTTGGATCTAACAGGTATAAACCGTCCTATCATTCAAACTTTTAAATGATATGGCATATTGTACACCTTTGCTTTGAAATCCATATCTAGCTCGTACGGACAAGGTAGATTAATATTTGATACTCTAAGCTTGTTGGTTTAGAGAGATAAGGGGTCTGTTTGAGATCTGCTTATTTTGTTGAAACGGAAAACTTTTTGCTGAAAGTACTGTAGATAAATATAAAAATTAGCTGAAATAATATAATAAGACTCATAAATAGTACCAAAAAGTGCAATGAGACCCATAAATAGTAACAAAAATAAGTTAAATAGTAAAATAAGTTGGCAAAAATAATTTTTGCCAAACACACACAAGATTGTATACTAACCTATAAAAACCAGTCGATCGCCACAGCTTGAAACCAATAATTCACATTCTTTGGTAATGTGATGCATCAAAATTTACTCTCCTTGAGGCATTCACACTACTTATCACGAAAAATATTAATAAAGAATGAAAAAAAGATCTATAATTAAATACTCTCACATGTTGCAAGCACAGAAAATGCCCAACAAGAGTATGACAATTCAGCTGCATAAAATTTCCGCTAATAAGCAATTGAAATTTTTGATCAATGGATCTCTCTCTGTAACTTGTGCTGATCCCAAAACCATGCAAATTGCTTGTCGGACTTTTCCCCCCAAAAAAGAAGACAATTCAGGTGCATGCTTTGTCTAAAATAAAACCTTTGTGCTTTTATATCTACATAAATTGAAGAAGCTTGTGTTCACGTTTTCGCATCTTGAGAAGACCCTCCATTTTGGGTCTTGCCATTCTGATCCTGCAGGGAAGCTTCAGGAACCTGGTCTCGGTTCCACAGACTCCTGTTTATTGAGATGGTCTTTACCTACAATATTGCTGGGTTCTGAGCTACTTTTGGTGTTGGTTGGCTCAGTCGCAAGATCCTTTTTCTCACTACCATCTTTCTGATTTTTGGCTAGACCACTAGCAGGTTGCTTCTTTGTTTCAACCACTATCTCCTTTATAGCCTCCTCAAGTTTATCCAGTCTCACTTTCACCCCCAAAAGCTCTGAATCAGATCCTGCTTCTTTTTCTTCTGTGGCATTGAACTCCATTTCTTTTGCTTTCTTTTCTTCTTCTTGCTTCTTTTTCTGCTCCAGTTCCTAAGATTTTGTATTTTAAAAAAAATCATCAAAAAGGAAACCAACTAAAACCCAAGCAAAACAGGAGGGGGGGAAACCTAAAAAAAGGGGTATACTAGTTAGTAGAAAGTCATCAATTTCTGACAAATATCCAGCAATTGCTCCCCATTAAAATGAAACTGCTTGATCTCACTTAAGACAGCATTCTTCTTACATGTAGAGCCTTACAATGCTACTTCTATGAAATTAAGGATTAAAAACAAATGAAGCAATCTCAAAAACAGATATAATTATTCCAATTAATACTGCAGACTACTTTTGTAGAGGAGTGTCTGCAATTTAAAAAATTAAGGTCATTCTAGTGACATTAAACTTTTTGTCAAATTACAGCCATGCCATCAAGATCTTGTGTTTTAAATAAGTTATAACAATGGCAATAGATTTGAGACTAAGCTTAAACCCCACCTTCGAGTTGAGCAGTTATGGGCTTGCTTTGCAGAGTGAGAGCTAGAGAGCAGCAATTTTGAAACCATCGTAAGGTCAAGAGTGTCAGAAGAGCACCTATATATTTATGTAAAAGATTTATGTGGAATGACAGTTTTTACATGATTTTTGTTATTAGAATCAAATAAATATATTTTAAATGTCATATCTTGTAGTAGAGTGGTCCAAGTGCTATGAGGCCAGCTATAAAAGTAATTGGTCTATGTTCACTTGTGCCCATATTTCCAAAATTTTATGTATGAACTTAGGTAAGGAAGGAATTTGTTGTCAATTCCACTCTAAATGCTCCAATTGCAAATTGGCTTGAAATTTGCCACCTGTAATGGCAAGTTATGTATAGTGGTTATGATGGGAGAGAACTACCCCCAACTTTGTTGCCCAACCTTTGGACAAGTTGGGGAGGGGGGGGGGGGGGTGAAATTCTTACTGTCAAAAGAAATACTTTTTATCCAACAGCTTCCACAAGAATTTAGTAGTTTGCTTGGTCAAAATTTGATCTTTTTGTTTTGGATAAGACTGTAATTTGAGATCGTTGTCCTTTACTTATGGAAAAATTTAAATTAGGAATCTACTTTCCACACAGGAGTAACATAAATTCAAAAATTATTTGAAACAACACTACTAAAGTCATTGAATTTTTATGAGGGAAATAAAATGTGTTTCAAATTCCACTATGGTTTTGTTGAATAGAAACATTTAGGAAAGATTGGATTTGGATTTGTAATTTAGTGAATTGAATAAAGATGAGAAGTTCAACTTTTTTCTCTTGATGAAATTTATGGATGAATTGGAGCTTTATTATAAGTGGTTTTGAAATCATTAGTCGTAAAATGTCATTTTAAATACATAACATCACAAGTGTCTTTGTTTGAGAAAAATCCCCAAATCTAAAATTATCTTGTGTTATTAAATTAATATCAATAAATTTATATTAATAATTATTCTTCAAATACTTTAATTGTTAGTCCCCATATCCAAACACAACGCTAATAAATTCAAAATTCAAAATTCAAAGTAGTCATTAATCCCCACTAGAGGTATCATGAGAAACTTATTTTCAGTAGTCATTAATGATTGAATAAAGCACAACAATAGCATGTGGCAAGTGAGATGTGAATGAATGCCACAAGGTGATATCATCATGTTTCTTTTAGAGAGAGAGAATGATGTAGGACAAAACTAGAATGTTACAATAATAAAATTGAAAAACAAATGAAAATAAACCTAGGAGTCAACACCAAGGAAGAGAGAACCTCTATAAATCAACACATAGGGTTGGTTAAAGTCTCTTTGAGGCAGAGGATGCCACCAGAAATAAATTTTGGGTGCATGTGTGATGACAAGTGATAAGGAAGCTCCAGTAGCAGACCATATGCTACTTCATAAGGACTCTATTAATAGGGTGTTGAATTTTATATATCCAGTACAAGATTGTGAGTTGGAGCCCTTTTCATCTTTTTTGGATCTTTTACTCAGTCTCTATGTGAGTCCATGGAGAGGACAGGCATTGCTTTCTTCACTTAAATTGTGTCATTGGGGAAAATCTAAATAGTGGATAATTTGAGGAAAAAAAGCTTTATTTCAGTGAGTTTTTGTTGTCTGTGTAAGAGGGAAGAGGAGATAGTTGATCACTGTTCGTTTGCTAAAGTTGTGGAATATGACTTTGCCCTTTTTGGGGTTCAATGGGTGATGCCTAGAGGGGTTGTTACTTTATTTTTTGGTCGACATCCAAATAGTGGGATTTGAAAGGCCATCATTCATTTTTTTTTTGATGCGGTGTATTTGAAGGAAGAGGAATATGCAAAGCTTTGAGGGATATGAACAAACAATCTTATATATGAAGCAACAACATATTAGAACTTTGTTTGAATGGATGGCAATGACAGGATTTTTTTTTTCTTTCTTTCTCGAGCTTGTTGGATTTTATTGATTATCGTAACTTTAGCACTTAGTTAGATCTTTTTCTTTTTCTTTTTCTATTTCTTCTCTTCCTGTTTTGATTGATCATGTTTCTTGGGATCTTAATTGTATTGCACCCATAGTACATTCTGTGTACCTGGGTCTGTTATTTTGATTGCAATAAAGTTTTGTTACTTATCAAAAAAATAAAAGCACTTAGTTATGAGCTCAACTTAAGTATATGTCCTATGTACTTGGTGCAATCTATTTTTTTAATCAATAAAACTTATTAAAAAAAAAGTCAACACCAAACCAATGGAAATTTTCCAAAGAAATTTCATTAATAATCAAGCAAACTATAATTTAGCGATGAGTAGAATACTACCCTTATAAGTTATATAGTCTACTAAACTCTAATATCAATGACATGGGAAATTTTAATTGGCTAGGGAAGTGCTATTTATTGAATTACAAAAACAACCTCGACTCTAGGAAATAAAATGCCATTAACCTAATTAACTAATAATACCTAAAAAATACAATTGACTTTTGTAGTTAAATAAAAATAAATATTTCTTTGTGCTACCTGGATGAGAGAAGTTAACTATAAAAAGGAGGTGGCTATTTTAGAACATGATGTCTCCAGTATTTGAGCTAAACTATATGTATATTATTTCCTTCCAATAAGCATAATCTGCCACTGTACTGAAAGTGCTGTGTCATTGTTGATATCAATAACTGAGAGGAAGTTCCAGATTACACGCCCAACAAGGCCCCTAAATTAAGGGTTCTCACATCAATATGGAGAATTAATTTAGGTTACTTACACTAAATGTTTCTTCAAGAGTTTATCACTGCCATCAAAAAAGAATACAATGAAGAATAAACAGGGTATAAATTCATTTTTCTTCACAAGCTTTGTGGAATACAAATGTCCTACATGTAGAATGCCCCTTTGTTTCAAATTCTCATGGTCAGTTTCTTCACGAGTAATTTGCATGATTTCCTTATAAAGCAGAATTGTTTCATGCCAAATGTTTAACCAATGTGACTCTGTGATATTTTCCCTTCCACAAGAAAGGTTTCCATGAAAGTCAGCCCAATATTAAGACATATGAGGTGGAAAAGGCAGAGTTTTTACAAAAGTTGTACATGCTGGCTCCTCACATTCTCACAATTTATTGTCAAATGAAAACTACTGTCTAATCTATAGACATCAATCGCAGAAGCACAATTTATAAAGATACAAGATTCAGAGTTTGATGGCATAGAAGTTTTTAAGTTATAATTAATACCATACAGTAATTATAATGCATTAAGGTTTTCTGGCAGAGAACTTGCTAAGTGGATCAATATGCACCATGACTGCCCTTAAATTGTTAACAAGGAATTCCAATGCATATATGAAAGAACTGAGGATATATAGTTAAGGAAAGAAACAAGGATCAACAGTCTATAAACAAAGAGGGAACAAATGAGAAAACAATCCTAGAAAGGCCAATAATCTTATTGACTTCATTGTGGGCCTGTAAAGAAAAGAGGAAAAAAAAAACTTTACTTACTGCTTCCATTTTTCTGATATCATAGCGAGCATACTGAGCCACCAAATATACAGCTGTCACAAAAAACAAGTGTTTTTAGATAGTAGCACCAACCCTAGAGACATGTCTACAAATAAATCCCAGCAAGACATGTCTAAAAAATAAGTGTTTTGTATATGTTAAGAGGTATAAATTAACATACCCAAGGAAGGCATACAGGCAAAGAAGAATTGTACCAGATGGAAATCAAACCTGACCATGGAAGAGACATGTAAGAATATGTATTGATAATGGAAATGAAAAAGCAAAGAGGGTTTTAGATATAGACAATATGACTAATATATCATTCCTCTGGGAAATAATTTACAGTATAAAAACATTGACAAACAAGCACACAACATTTCTGTATACACTTAAAAATGAAATGTTGCTCATTCCAGGCACTCAAAAACATTAAGTATGGATATGGAATATGCAGCCAGAACACGAAGTACAATACATTCAAAAGTTCAGCAGACAAAAGTAGATTTGCAGTTTACTTTACTTTCCTCAAAATACATTCTCAATTTATTTGTCAACTACATGGATATCTCAAACAATGTGGAGTATTATCATAAGCAGAGAATGTTACATATTTTATTTTACCTGTAGGGTGCAGACTAAGAATCACAAGGTGCCAGAAAAGGCACCCTTTCGTACAATATCCTAGATTGTGTGGAATGAACGTGGCATATTGAGCTATGAACCAATAGATTACATTAGAATAAAACCCCTAAGATATAAATGTGGAACCATTTTGACAAGTATGAACCAACTGAAAAGATCTAAATTTATGACATTCCAGGGTATACACATGATATGATGCAGAATGGAAGGTGTGAGCGGGCTAGATATTGTTTTAGCTAGATGCTAACCCTTATGGAAAATGATATTTGATGAATATCATGGATAATACCTCTCCTATTATGATGATAATTGTGCTGATGAACAAAAATGTCTATTAGAAGATGATATACAAAATACATACAGCATAGGATCCATATTAAATATGCCTAAGCCTACAGAACACGTAATCCAAATGTATGTGTGCGTGTCATAGTAGAGATTACATCTAGATAAGAGGAATGACAATGAACCCACCTCTTATATCAACATTTTGGACAAAATAAGTTTTGTCATCACCCCAATTTACCTTCCAACATTCAATTTTTAAACATTTTACATACTAAGAAACCATCAAGCTTACCTCTCCTATCCATCAAACTTGTAACAAACAGTTGTTAAGAAACTTCTTTTTTGTTACAAACAGATTTTTAAGGGCACTATGCCCCCACATATCAAAACTACAATCTTTCCATTGGGGAGACGCAGAGGTACCAACAGAGCTATAAGGCTTGGAAGTAACAGTTGTTAAGACTTAAGAAACTATTATCAAAGTCAAAATGAAAGATAACTAAACATTGAAGTCTATACAACCTTAATGAGTTTCACTATCCTCAAATCCAACAGGTGCCACTCTAATTTTCGCTAACTTTTCTTCTATTTGTCCAAATTACTATCCCCATTCCTAAATTCCATCGCTTTCACAATTCTTAAATATCAAAACACAAATGAAGCAAAGGTGTTTGACGAAATGCCAAAGAGAAGCTTAAACCCCAAGAGAACCCAAAAGCAGTAGCTCCGACATGAAATACCAAAAAAGGCAAAACTATACCCGAATTTCTTTTTCTTGGGAGGATCCGTGAAGAGCATCTTAGCGGCAGTGACGAAGTCCAGCTTGTCCAGCTGCTTATACGCTTGGTGGTAATCATTACTCACATTGGATTCAACAGCATTGTTTTCACTGACACTGATACTGTTATTGCTAGTGGGTTTGGTCGTCTTGTTGTTGTTGTTGGTGCAAAATGGTCTGGTTTTGGAATTGAATAATGGCTTTGCGAATCGGACCCAAGTGGCTTTGGCGCGAAACATGGTTGGTTACCTTTTCTCACATTTTTGCTTAAGCTGCATGTAGTAGCTATTGGGCTAGGATTGATAGTCCCACTCAACTATCAACAAGTAGGGTCCGATAACTAGCTTGAACAACAAGTAACAGGTAGACTAACACGAATCAGAATAATGCATAAAGAGAGACCCAACTTGAACCTTCAAATCTCTGTGTTTCTCGCTCGCTCTGACTTTGTTTCCCTCACTTTCTCTTGGTCCCGGCCTAGGCTTTGGAATACCAGTGGTGGTCTTGGTGGGTCTAAATATTTACGGCCCTCCATAGATAATGGGCAGCTAATAGGCTTGGGCCTCAGCAGGTTTTTTTTCCACCAAAACAGATTTTTTTTTTTTGGCTAATTGTTGAAGTAACTTAAATTTAGTAAAGTATAAAGATTAAAAATATAAAGTTATTAGATTAAGGTGGAGTTTGAAAAATGAGATTGATTTGGTTTTTGGAAACCTCAAAACGCTTTTGAAGGACCAAGCCATATTGATATATGATTTAGATTGCATTTCAAATCACAACTAAAAAGTCAGTGTGTGAGACCACCCCATTTTGAGAAAACCACAATTGAAGATAATCACATGAATGAAAATCATGTCCAAGCTCTATCAATCAAATCATATTCATGAAACTTAATTCAATCCACATATAAATGTTCATAAGCATCAAAGATTAGTGCTAACATGTTATTATAAGGGTAGCCTTGTTTTCAAGAATGTTTGAATTGGTTTATCGAGAATAGGCAAGCCGATGGATCTCCTAGACCTCGTGTGTCACCTAAGTCATCTGTTACTCTAAACTAAGCTTGAGGAAAAATACAGATAGAAGCAACCAACATTACACATCCAGCACTGACCAGAAAACTGGAGTGCAGCATCTACTACGACATCATCTTCAAATGCATCTATACACCTAAAAATACATAAATTGCAAAAATATGAAACAAATTCCGTGCTAGAATAACCAAAAAGAAGTAGATCATACTTCCAAATAGAAGAAGTTATACCAGGAATGTGATAAATTTGGCTTTAAGCTACATGCCAGATTAGATACTAGGAACATCTGAGAGGCATTAGATGGAAAGATCAAACACAATGGTTGCAAATCCAATACAAAAGAGTAATTATGAAAATACAACAAAAACATCCTGAGAAAACATAATTTAATGAAACAGTATAGATTAACATAGTTTAGGAAGAAGCCTCAGCAGCTGGTTGGGTCACCCCAAACTTCACCAACAGCTTATTCAGAGTCTCGGGTGAGCAAACTTGATACTTCACATTGCCAGAAGGTGAGAGGAAAACCTCAGCTAATTCGAGCTTATCTGAAGTTAGGCTTGTGCTGTCCATTGTTTTACTGAGCACCTTCAGTGCAAGCTGGACCCCCTCTTCCCTTGTCATATCATCCTTGTAATCCTGTTTAAGCATTGATTGTGCAGCCTGGTTGTTCGCACCAATTGCTGCAGCTTTCCAACCTCCATAATTTCCACTTGGGTCACTCATATAAAGCTGAAACCCAAAATTTTTGTCCCATCCTGCAAAAAGAAATGAAACACCAAAAGGCCGGAGACCACCAAATTGTGTGTACCCTTGCTTAGTATCACAGAGAGATTGAACTAGCTGCTCAACAGGCATGGGCTCTTGGTAAGCAAAAGTGTAGCGTTGGGCTTGGACCCTAGCAGTGTTAATTAGGATGTTGGCATCAGACATTATTCCAGCCACAGCACATGCAACATGATCATCAATCTTGTACATCTTTTCAGTGGAAGCTGAGGTTTGCAGGAGTTTGGAAGTAACTTTCTTTTCACCAACCAAGACAACCCCATCTTTTGATAATATCCCAATTGCGGCACCTGCATTTCCAATGGCCTCCATTGCATATTCAACTTGGAATAGACGGCCTTCAGGGGAGAAGATTGTTGTACGACTATCAT
This sequence comes from Castanea sativa, assembly GCF_040712315.1. Lineage (NCBI taxonomy): Eukaryota > Viridiplantae > Streptophyta > Magnoliopsida > Fagales > Fagaceae > Castanea > Castanea sativa. The sequence goes on along the minus strand of NC_134013.1, from coordinate 61,469,443 downwards.
ATCTTCGAGACATTTTGAATTAGACCTGGACTAATAAGAAAAGAAACTATCATGACTTCAATGAGCAAATAACCAGAATGAAAGAACATTAACAATGCTAACCCACAAAAATTTTTAGAACAGAGCAAAATAGGAAAAACCTAGAAGCCAAAGCACACACAAACAGGTAGAGGATCCAACTTAAGCACTTGAAGGACATATGTTGAGATATGATAATCAGAACATATTTAGAAAGCATCCAAGAACATGAATCAAAAGCATACATATTTGCAACTTTGAAGAGATTTAGCAGCTATTTCAAGATGCTAACAGAAGATTCAGGTAATATATAAAAAGGAAAAATGATGTGTACACATACAAAAGAACACAAATATATGTAAATATAGACATTAGGTAATAGTAGGCTACAAGATGGGGGTAGCTCTCCCACAGCCAAATCTTTCTGCTCTCAAGGATTGAACCCAAGACCTCACCAATATTTTAGAAGACATACCACTTGAGTACGATAGCCATTGGCATAATGATTTAGTGATAATAATAGCGGTAACTAGTGAAAGAAAGAATCAACACTACAATGTAGAAATGCCCTTTGCAAAATATGGAGGAAAAAATAATATATTTTACATTTGAGATTACACTTCATTTGATTTGGGATAATCTTTTAGGATTCCTGAAAAATTTAAGTGGATTCCTCATTCCAGAGCATTCCTAGTTCTGGTTGCAAATAGCTCAGGGTATAGGCACCAACCCTCACATTTGTAGGACTGTGAATTTACTTTAAAGTATCCACATTCCCATAACTTGGGAAAGTTCTTCTTTTTAAAAGTGACAATTACACCCCGAGTTTAATACCATTTGACTAACTAAAACAGAATACTTTTCTAATCAAACATCTCTTCTTTATTCTCAGGTGGTTATGCTATGCATTCAACATCTTTCATATATATTCGCCTTTAACAGTTATTGTTAACTTTGATTTTTTATCTTCTATTCAGAACTGTTTTAGTGTTTGAACAAAATAAATCAGTTTGATAGACAAGGCATGATCCCCTGATAACAATGAAACACAAGAATTTGAAATAATTATTTTAGTCTTTTATGTGTTAATCAGAAGAGATATACTTTCACTTTAAGGGATTTGACTTAATTCACAGTTCATACTATTTTTTCCATTGTTTATTTGTAGAAACCACATATAAGTGATGGGTAATACGCTTGACATTTTGAGGAGAATAAATAATTTCTAAAGGATTAAGAATAAACCATACATGGTGACCTCATATTCTTATTAAATCTTACTAGATTTCTAACAAACCAAAAGTGGATATAATTACACTTCCAATCATCTAAATTCTAAGGAATCATACACCTAGGAACCGGATTTTTTTTTTTTTTGTCAAGTAACGAAAAAAAATTTACTAAAAAGAAAACATACCAAGTACACTAAGGGTGTACTCAGGTTGAAGTACAATCAATTCAAGAATAGTCCGTTCACATCCCTCAAAACTTCTAGCATTCCGTTCTCGCCAAAAACACCACATAATGCAATGTGGCACAGCTTCCACAAAGTAATGTTTCTATGCCTGCCAAAACTTATAAGAACTGGATGTTTAGAGTACATTAGATTCCACAAACCACATGCTCCGTTAGCTCCCTATTCATTTATCTATTACTATCAATCTAGAACTCTTTGATGTAAAAGCTCTCAAACTTAACGACATATTCCATAGCCAAGCTCAGTAGCATAAGATGAAATAACAAACAAGCAGGCGCTAAGTAGTTGGAGGGCCCTATTGTTTGAAAGATATCCCCTACTCACAATTGATAGGTAGCAACCTAAGACACAGTTTCATGTGCCTCAAAGCAGCAATGTAATTTATTTTTATTTTTTCACTTAATTTTTCTTTTCTTTTAGTGTTGATGTTAAATATAATTTATTGTACTTGTTCTTATTTTTTACAATGCCATATCTATTATTACTTTTAATCAAAATATAAAAGTGGAAGCTTTGTGCACAAACAATTCAAGAAAAATTGAACATCCTAATCAATTTAGTGTACAAACAATTCAAGGGTTAGCGCACCCTGCCAATAACAGCATACACTAATCAATTCTAGGGTTCATGGAAAAATTGAATGCTACTATTGCAAACAAAATTAGGGTTAAAACTAAGTATAAGAGAGAGAAAGAGATCAGAAATGTGGAGGAGTGAGGTTTAAGAGAGAAAGAGGTGCCGAGAGATATTTTGATTACCAGATGCAGATCGGACCAACTGAAAGCTTCGATCGCTCACTGTTTCTTTCTGGGTGAAAGTCTTCTCTGCTAAAATAAATCTTCTTTCTTTTCTCAATCTGCCTTTAAAAAGAGAACCGATAGCTGCTTCTTTCTCAAGAAATCTGCACATAAATAAACGCTCCTTTTTTTCTTCTTTTTTCTTTTTTTTGGGTATGCGGCTGTGCCTTGTGATTTGGATGGGTCGAGTCCAATACTTTTTACTAACATGGGTGGGCCAACACCTATTGGTTACACTTCCAAGTTCCAGCCCAAGCAGCCCACTTTAACTTTCCCTTTTTTTTTCTTTTTTGGTGTGAAACAATGATTCCTAGACAAGAATTATAAAATTAAAAATAAAAAATGCTATGAGAAGAAGCAACTCCCTTTTTGTAGATTTTTTTTTCTCGAAAAAAAAAAAAAAGAGAAGTAACCTTCACTGAAGAGTGAAGAATAGTTAGAAGAGTGAAGAATAGTTAGAAGAGTGGTAAAACATTTGAAAATAGTAAAGAGACAATTGTATATCAACATACGCAATTATAAGAATATTATATAATCAAAAAGTTATTCATAAGTCTCTTAACTCGAAAGAGGAGATAAGATATGACAATAAGATAATGTGGTGTTGTTTGTAATAAATGTTTATCTACTACAAATACAATAATGAGTCTGATTAAGTGTTAATATACATTCATTTTTTTTTCTATACAAAATTTCTATAATTATGTGCATTGGTGCACAATTGTCCCTTTACTATTTGCAAAGAGTTCACCGCACTAAACAAATCCTTGAGTGGAGCCCATACAAGATGCTAGGTTTAAGCCCATATTAATGTAGCCATACAATTCTCGATGCATTTGGTGTACTGTACCAATTTGTTAAAGCAAATCACCTTCAATGATTTTAGAACTCATATACAATTTATAAAAGTCTTTGTCATCAAAACCAATGACAACTTAAGATAATGTTATCAGTAATTCTGGTGTCACACCCAAAACCATAACTTTGTCCACAACTCGCTTATGTGGCGAGTTGTGATTGGTGGAAGGATGATAGTGGGTCCATGTGCGAACACCTCTCCACCAACCACAATTCGCCACATGGGCGAGTTGTGATTTTAGGTGTAGCACCAGAATTTTTCGTAATGTTATTGAAAAAAAAAACAGCTTATTACATACTCATTTCATTTATTTTTAGTAATTTTAAAATTATTAAAAAAAACTATTTATCACGGCTTATTTATTACATATTCATTTCATTTATTCTTAGTAATTTTAGAATTATTGAAAAAATTTATTTATCACGCCGCTGATCAATCCAGAGAACCAATAAGCAATCTCCTTTCCCATTAATTGTCCGATTCAATTTTTAAAGTCCACTTGAATGCCTAGGTATTCCATCCACACAGCCCCATCCAGTGGGATTCAGATCTTCTAGAGTTCCTAGGGAACTCTACCAAGTAGATTTCATTAAATCCTAACCACTCTTAAATGATTTAATGGTCTAGATTCTGCCATGTCAGCATTTCATTAATAATAATCTTAATTGTTTTGAACATTATTTTATTATTTCAAGAATATTATTAATGAAATGCTGACATGGCAGAATTTAAACCATTAAATCATTAAAGAACGGTTAGGATTTAATGAAATCTACAGGTAGAGTACCCTAGGAACTCTAGAGGATCTGAATCCCATCCAGTGTTGAAATAAAATCAAGTTTGCAGTGGTTTGGGGAGATTCCAAAGGGAAAATTCTCCAGGTCAGCAAAAGTCTAAAGATGTAATTGGAGACCTGATTTGAGTTTAAGCAAACTTTATATAGCTTTCTCCACGGCAAGGGTTACAGAGCTTCATTCTGTGATAATTGAGGAGACTGCAAGATTGTCATAGATGCCATTATCAACGGGTATTAATCGAACATACAAGACCATTGGCATTTAAAAATTCTAATAATCTTGAAAAACCCATATAAAACACACAATCAATTAAAATCACGTCTCACGTCTAATTAAAATTTGGAACTGAAAATTTTAAACGGGAGGGATATTACATAAAAAATGGTCTAACTTCCATTTCAGTCTCCTGCCAAGAGCTTCTGAGCGCAGGCATTTCCAGCCCCATCGGGAAGAGTTCAGATTCGAACTCCAGGGAAAAATCCCTGGAGTTAATACCATTTTGCAATAGTTGGGGATCAGTAACCAGTTTGCCACGTGGTTTGCCTCCCTGTAGGCCTGTACATCACTTGAAAGACAAGTTTTTGTTGAAGTGCAAGGTTACCTGTTTGACATTTCCAGAATAACCCTTCTCCCCAAAGCTATTCTGAGCATGAAGTCATGCTCATGGCTTTGGTTGCCGGTCAGATTGAAGCTAAATGGCCATTACCTTCAAAGTATGATAGCTACATATTACAAGGCATTTTGTGTTCAGCAGCAATCAAATAAGATCATACATACTAAAAGATAACATGTATATAGCTTTGTAATCATATAGCAGCAGTGCAGATGATGACGGTTACTGCAACAAATTTGGCAACCCTCTCCATAGTCCACACTAGAGGTGAAGAAAAATCTGAAAGTAACAAAATATAAATGAAAAAAGAGAGAAATTTTAAAATCTAATTAAAATGTATGTAACCACATTTATATCAACTTTAATGTTTTTTCATTGATTTTCATCAAGAATTTCTATATCAAGAATTTTTTTCTCAGTCCCTCAGTTACAGAATCCATATATAGGCAACTTGCTACGGGCGCAGGGGAACCTAAGAGTAAAAATGATGTACGAACCACCAAAAAAGGGGACTCAGGATGTAGTTGGTTACATAATTCAAAACCAGCGAACAGTCACTGTGTACAAAATGTTAGGACAAACCAATGTTTCACCAAAAGAACTGACAGGAAGGTGTTCATCACAATTCAGCACCTAGAATAACCGCTTTCTACAATCTGGTGCACCACAGTAACAAGCCATCTGTTTTATCTTTCCATCCGGACCATACACACTATCAAGGGCATAGCCATAGTCATATGTCAGTTCCTACAAGAAAAAAGACGGTTGGTCACTTCAAATATCAGTTGAAGATATGCTCTTAGAGCAAGATTATCGTAGCAGTGCAAAAAATAAAAAAAGACTGTTCAAACAAAATTATTAACACATCAATGAATCTCACCACTTTGTTTTTCTACCTAGAGGCTCTGCTAATAAAAAGGTTGAGAAAACAATGAACATCACCAACTTTGCAAGAGACTCTAAAAGTAACGGAAGTCCAACCAAAATATCAAGTGCATTATCAGTCCTAAGTAGCATGTCCACTTAACATAAGCAAGCATACATCTATTCTTTCTTCCAGCCTTACTCATCCATATACTTGCACAATGTTTCAAAACTAACCCATTCCTCAATTCATCAAAGCAATGGATTAATCGGTTTGTAGTTGAACAATTTGCTATACACTTGAACCACTTTCTAATCAATGATGTCAGCATGAGAGCATATATGGTTGTTATTTTACAGCATAATATTAGACTAATAAAAAAAAAAGCTCAAGATCAGTAAACCACTTTCTTTTCAAATTATGGTAGATGGAAATATTCAACAGTTCAACGTACCAATCCAATAGAAAACTAGATCTTATTTGGACAGAGAATCTAACAAAGGTAGACCTAACAATCAAGACAGCAAGCCTAACAAGTTTGGAGAAACTTCATTTAGAACCCCACCCCACCCCAAATGACACTCACACTCGTACTCACACACACAGAGAACCAGTGAAGAACCTGCAAAGGAGGTATGTTGTCTGCTGCAAACAGCATTATTCGAGCAAGCTTGATGTCATGGTGTGAGCTCAAAACACATTGGACAAAAAGATTAGGCTCACAACTGTGATTAATAAACCTGGCAATATTTCCGGTTGAACCTGCATCGATGCAAAACTCTGGCACACTTTCTGATCTCAGATCATCATGTCTGTCTGAAGAAATGATTGTTGGTACAGATACATCTCGAAATCGCCTCTGTTAAGGAACAAGTATCAGACAATATAAATTCAGTGCGGCTTGAAAGTAACAAGAATAAGGAGTACACTAACTCATATGTAGATGAAGGGCGGCAGCAAAAATGAGCAGATCATAAATCAGACGTATAGTTTCTCACCATAGAAAAATTCACATAGTCCCATCAGTTTCAATCATGATTTTGCTTCTTCAAAATTTTTAAATAAGGTTTCATACTTTCATTAGTAGCAAATGGAAAAATGGAACAAGAACAAGTGATAAACTCTTATCATATGGACAATGAAACTAATTAGACTTGTTCTCAATCAAGCAGAATTTAACTCCTTGATTCATACTTCAATTTATCAATACAATCCAAAACTTTAAAATAAAACACCTACTTCATAATGCTGTTGCTTGATCTCAAAGCACTAAAACATTATATAGCACACAACAGCAAATGAACAGCATGATTTAGTAAAGTAAGAAATTCATAATGCAAATTTACTAAGGTTAAAATAGAAATACCTCTCTTCCACCAAGACCCCTCATTGTTTGCAAGCAATCAATGTCAAAAATATAATTATTCTCAGAGACACTATCTGTATCCTCTGTCTGCATAAGTATTCCTGTGTACTCACAAACTGGTGCCCCAGAAGGGATGAAGTCCCAGGATCGAACAGCCCACCCTTTCTTTGGAGTACGGAAAACCTGTTAAGACCACCAATAGATTTTCATGTATCAGTTAAAATATGTTGATAGTCTTAAGACAGATAGTGAGCATTTTAGGAACTTGAGGAAACAAGCACTACCTCAAGTCGATACTTCAGCCCTCTCTGAGATGTACGGTTCAAACAATCTGGTCCGCAGCCACAGTTTGGACCACATTCAAAGACAACATCCTTGGCTTCAATTAATCTGGGAGGTGCAACATATGCAAGGACACCATTAAATCATATATTAACACACAAATTCTCTATAACTCAAGCTGAAGTCCTCCCACCTAAAACATATTTCAACAAATTCAATCAAGCCTAATATTATAAATTAGCTTCTCACCTGCCACCATCACGAGATACGTAAGGAAAGTCTGAGCCATTAAGCCTAGCACAAGCACAAGTCCTGGGGTCCACACATTTTCCATTGCAGTTGCACCCAGTGACATTTGTGGGAAGCTTCACATTTTTTGCAACTTGTATAGACTTGCAATACTTGTAACCTGAAAGTCAAGTATGTAACAAGCATACCAAAGAACTTTATTATATTCAATCTGAAGAAAAGTAGTAAAAGGGAGTACGCAAAAGGAAAAAACAATAACAAAGCCTTAACAAAAGAAATGTTAGAGATATGGCTCTTGGTAGTAATACTCTTCAAGAGAAGAATGTGCTAGGCGTGTAAAGATGCTCATCCAAGCTTCAATGTAACACACAAAAGTGGAGCTTGAATTTAAGCTCAATATTTCAGCCCATCTGAACACCTTAGCAATCCCAACTTCAAGGCAATACACATCTCCCTCTATTTTATGTGGCCCTCATTTTCTATGCTCCTCCCCATCATCTCTTCTGCCAACCTAGTGTCTTTGGAAAATTTTCAGAAACTTAAGAGCCTCATGCAACATCGCAAAGTTGGATGTAACAACATAAGAAAAAGAAACTCAACCTCACTTTCCTTAAAATTGGCAAATAAATTAAACAATGAACTCAATGAAGTCCTTTATACAGGTGTGTTGAGGATAAAAATCAATTAAATAAAGCAAATCAAATCTCATAACCATTAGCAAAGAACAAAACTGAGACAACATGACAAGCCAAAATTCCCAAAAAAATTCATAAGATCAGGGCACCCATCATAAATGTATCAAAGCTACTGTTTAACTCGCCTGTGGGTGCAACAGGTGGATCATCAACCAAATTCGTAGCTGGAATGGGAATATCCTCTTGACCACCAGTGATGTCCTCGCACACCAACCTTAGCCATAAGATAACAAAATTTAAGCACAGTTTAAACTTACAATTTAGAATATAAAATCTTTGATTCTTGATATTTTGTTCTTCACATACCCACGTATTTCTGAAACAGACTGCGGCACACGCCCATAAGAAAACTGAACCTGCAATTAGAGAACTTTTATAAACTATAGATTCATTAAAGGCTCACTGGCTTGCCAAACAAGAATAGTCTAAATGAGGATGGCATCCAAACTTTTCTTGAAATTAGAAAGAATACAGTTCAACAGTATACATCATATGTGAAATTAGCATGGCATCTGACTCATTACAGAAGGCCAACCATGTAATCAAAGACAAGGTTAAAATATCAGATCACAGAAATTTGCTAAAAAAAACTACCAACTAGTCTTCAACAAACTCCAAACAGAATTGAAAACATGTGACATGGCCAAGTCCACACTGTCAGAGCAAGGCCTACTGCAATTAGTTGCTCAGAAATGACTGTTTTCATTTGAGTTGCTAGATATTCCTCCACAAAAAGCAATAGAGAGGTGGTTGTGTATTTAGTGTACCTTGCTTACTCATAATGCTCCATTTGGTTGGGTGGAAGAATATGAGAGTTAAACTTTGTTTAGTGTGGTGGAAAAGACAAAGAATGGAAAGGGGTGACAAATAAATTGGGGATACAATGATTTTTACTTGGAATTTACTATTTTGCCCAAAAAAATTTATCCATTCTTTATGTAATAAGGGTATAATTATAGATTTATTCAAATTACATTTTCTATCCTTTCACTTTTCCATCCTCTCCAAACACATTAGGCAAAACTGGAACATTTTCTATCCTTCCTACAGTTTGCATACTCCCAACCCAAACGGGACCCTAATGGTATAATTAAGTTGACGTGAGTAGCTAGGACTACAAAGTACAAACATTGTCATATCACTTGGCTGATATACTCAATTATTGTTTTTTTTATTTGATAAGTTGATATACTCAATTATTGTTGACACATAACTAGAGCATAGAGTGTATCTTTCTCTTTCGGAAGCAGCAGCTAACTAAAGAGAAGCTCCCACCCACAGTATGTCAATACCTCAGCTGTCTTCGACATTTGAGATTTCCTAATCGAACAACCAAACAAATGTTCAAAGGGCAATACTAACAGCATTCCAGAAAACCATTGGCCAGGTTCCGATAAGACCAATCACTCTCCAGTCAGTATCATACTTGACAGACACAGTGTTCCATAAAGTTGGGATAAAATCTGCAAACTCAATTTGCTGTAAGAAGCCCAGAGTGACCTTTTGTTTTTCATCTTCCCTTGTAGTCACCCTCTTCTTTCTTCCTCAAGGGGAGATGCAACTCTAGAATCCGACATGGGAATGCCATAAAAAAATAAAAATCGGGCTGGCCTACTCTCCAATCAAACTAATCATATAAGCCAAACTCCTCTTATCCAGATACCAGAATCAATATTGGGACAAGAGGCATGTCTGTCAGACAATCAATGAAAATATGCAAACCTGGTTAGTGGTCAATAGTGGCTGCCCATCCTGTCGCCTTAGGCGATACTTAAATATAGTATATCCAGAAATACCCTTCTCTGCCCAGTAGTGAACAACCTGTAAAGAGAAAGCAAATTTGATTGAAGAAATGGAAAGTTATAGTGAATTGCATGCACTGGAAAATCAAAAATTCATAGATCTCTCATGTTTAAGAAAGCAAACAAAATTTTAAAACATCAGAATGCAATCAATGAATAGTTTTCAACAGATCCCCACCATCAAAAGAATTGGATCAAACATATGTTGCAAACTTTTTTTTAATGACGTGTCTGTTTGGGAACAGCTTATTTGGTTTTTTGCTAAAAGTGTGCTAAAATATACTAGTAACTTGAAAATTTTTGAAAAAGTGAGAAAATACAGAAAAAAGTGAGGTTTTAAAAAGCTATATATAAACCACAAATACACGACCCCACCCACCAGAACCATGTATTAGGTAATCTAGGGGAGCTCCTAGTGGGATTGAATCCAAGATGTCTAGGTCTACAATTCTCATCCCAAGCCTCCAACCACAAGGCTGCAAACTTTATCATCAAACTATCAAAATCTCATCAAAAGTAGTACGAACCCGGGAGAAGCAAAGGCCTTGTGAACTAGCTATGAAATTTTTCATTTTTTACATCATAAGCGGTACAATGAATTCAACAAAAATAACTCATTCTATCTCCCATCATTTAAACTCAAAAATGGCAAAGTTTTATATATGAATTAGTTGTGTCCAAACAAGGACCTTCACATAAAGATTAGACAAGAGAAGAATGCATAACCAAATGCTAGCTCTAACCAAAATAAAGTTCTGCTTAACAATTGACTATCAATACAATAAAATTATAAATCTTAGGCATTATCATCACTAACATTGTCATATGACAAATTCACAACTCTACAAGATATAAGACAAATGAACAACAAATTAAGCCAACACATGAAAGCCATATCAGCCATCACACACTGTTCAAATCTTAGAAACTAGCTGAAAAACTACTGTTTGCCCAAAAAACTTAAGCAATCAAGAAAGGGTGAATAACACTCTCCCTAACGTGTGGGCCCAAATTTTCCCATAAAAAGTGGGGCACAACATGTGAGATTTTAAAACTTTTAAAATGGGAGTTAGAGTAAAGACAATGTTCAAAATTAGGACTGCATTATCTAATAGCATGGTAAGCTACCAGCCCCAAAAGCTTAAACTGTCAGGAAAGAGTGAATTTGGTCATTTGACTATTATTCTAGCATTGGCTATACCTCCACCAAACTCAAGACCAAAAAAAATGAAACTTCAAACATTATAGTGGAAATAAGATAAAAAGGCAATTTTTAACCCAGGAACACGTTCAAAAAAAAGAAAATTCTGTAGGAATTATGTACTCCTAATATGTAGAGTCGTTTATTTTGAGTAGTGCATATTCAGGACAAAGCTAACAATTCGTTGTCAGTGAAACTATGAGGTGCAAAGAAAAAACATGCACTTCAATAGTCAAAATGAAGTACATTGTTGTATCAGATATGCCAAAAAGGCGAAGACCAAAAAGCACTAGAATTGTAAGTAGTGACTTCTATGCCAAAAATAAGCAATGCATTGCAAGATCTGTAACCATCCTCCTCATCTAAATACCCCACCCCCACCCCAAAAAAAATCCAATGTCAAGTAACCATCATCAAGCACAAGCTCGTGTTCAGCACATTAATTGGGTTCGCTTCTCCATTCTCCTGATCAACCACTAATTGTAATCGTCTATCTTTCAACCATACTAGATCCATCATCTAAAAGAAATAAAACTGTGGGGTCCCTCCATTATTTTTTCTCTTCTTATAGAAATTACAATGAGGAGAAAGCTTATTGTGTAATGTATCACACCACAAGGTGACTATTTTTCAACAAATCAAGGGCCCATGTCAATAGTGTGCTTTACAAAGAAATTGCATTTTAGCCACGCTTTTTAAAACACAATTTGCTTTTGGTGTAAAAAGCACTTCACTCTTGGTGCTTTGTGCTTTATAAACACTTTAACCAACTGCAAAATTTTCAATTTCAAGTACGATAAAGTACCACATGCATATTGGAAAAGAAAAGTGAATCCCCCAATTAGTTATTTTTTTTTATAAGTAATAAAGATTCATTGATATTAAAAAAAAAAGAGTCACCCAAGTACACAGGGAGTATACAAGGGGGAACAAATCAAATACGAACATTACAAAAGTCAAGTAAATCCAAAATAGAAGAAAAATGATGGTTTCTCCACACTGAGAACCAGTCAAGTAAGGTTTGGAAAAAAAGAAGCTTGAGATCAGGCATGGAACTCTCGATGCCTTCAAAACACCTATTATTTCTCTCCTTCCAAATACACTACAACAAACAATGAGGAACAGCCTTCCAAATATCTTCATTACGATGGCGACCAAAACAACCTTGCCAGCAAGCCAAAAGCCCAACAACAGACCTTGGCATAACCCAACAAACTCCAAATAAACTGAAAACCATATCCCACAACTCCAAGGCAACCGGGCAATGAAGGAAAAGATGGTCAACACTTTCACTATTGCACTTGCACATATAACACCAATCCAGAATGCAAACCTTTCTTTTTCTTAAATTGTCAATAGTCAGACATTTCCCCAAGGCTGCGGTCCAAACAAGGAAAGCCACTCTAGAGGGAATCTTTTGCTTCCAAATGCTTTTCCAAGGGAAAAACTGCTCACTATGGCCAACTAGAATATGGTAATAAGCACTAACCGTGAACTTAGATAACTTAATTCTTTGTTTATATAACTTAATTCTTCAAATTAACTGTAAGCATCCAGAACTTAGATATTTCAAGCAGAGAAACTCAAAACAATTAAGAGGTAAATGAAACAAATGCAAGATTGAAGTCAATGGGGACCCAAGAAATAAAATAAATTATATAGAGATGTTGCAGAAAATCACCTGGTACAAGCCATCATATGTGTAAACTTTGCCACAGTAACTGCTTTTAGATTCATGGCCACGAATGACTCTTACAGCAATTTTCTGCTCCACACAGTTCTGCAATTGAGCGCACAGCAGGTAGAAGTCAAGTAATATTATTTTAAATTCAGAAGGAACTCCATAAACTCTCACTAGTTCTTGTGGCAAACTGATTTCCCTCATTAGATCACACTGAACTTCTGGCTAAAATCAGGACTAACCCAAAATATAAAAATTAAAATAAGAGAAGAATGGATCAACTACAGAGTGTGTCTCGAACTGTTGATCCAGTCCACACACACACACACAAACACAATGGTTAATGTTAAAATAAAGCCACTTAGGTTATAAGGAGAATGGTGACAAGTTCCATGCTAGTGAGTTAGAGAAAGAAAAATGTCCAAACATGGAAGAGCTTTAAAATACACACCTTGAGTGCCAAATTTCCCCGTTCCATCTTTTGATCCTGAATTTGACGTTTATTACCAGTTAAATCATGTCCACCTTGACCCGTATATAAAACATCCTCAGCGTTATCCAAGTCATCCTCATACATGCCAGACAAAACAATGGCAACTGCTAATGGAAATGTTTTGTCCTTGTGCTCCTCCTGTTTCCAAAAAGAATATTTTTCATGAATTTTGATTTAGTTTAGATTCCTAACCACATCAACAAGAACAAATGCCATTTAGTCAGGGATTGCTTTTAATTCTTTTATCCATGGTTTACAGTACAGCATCTAAACACATAGCATAGCATATACAAGGTTATACCACTAAAGAACAACATAAAAACTTATACACTAGCAAAACCAAAAATAGTTGGCATTCTTCGCTTCTAAATATATATATATATATATACACACTCATATAAATATATATATATATATATGTGTGTGTGTGATAGTTCCATAGTTGGGGGTGGGAGGATTTAAATCCTTAATGTCTCCATTGAAAATATCAAGAAGTGCCAACTAGTTGAGCTAATGTTATCAATACCATATCGGTGCCAATTTTGGTTTGTCTATTGGAAATGAATATTTCGGTACCAATCTATTTTGGTTTACCATTTCAAAATTGCATTATATATATACGGTCAATACCCATATAAATTACTAAAAATCTTAAAATAAGTCCACATTTTAACTAATATATCAATCTCAAGTTCAATAATCATAATCACAATAGTAATAACAATAATAATAATTTAAAAATATAATAACAATAGTATTTATTATTTACTATAAAAGGAAAAAAAAAAAAGCAAAAAAAAAAACCAAAGAGTATCAGGTGGAGGCTACAAATGAAAAGACACAAAGGCTGAAACATTTACTCTACTTTGCGAGTTCCCATGTTAGTCACATGTTAGTGGCTCACAAAACAAAAAAGTGGAATATAAAACTCAAAAAAAACAAAGCACAAAGAAAAAATTGGAGGAAAAATGGACAGAGACAACCGAAAAATAAAAAGAAGTGAAGCACGAAGATTGAAACACAAAGAAGAAGCCAAGAAGGGGCAAGCTGCAGGGTGGTTCAGACTACCGCAAAGTGGTGGTGACTGCCATGGGTAGGTTTATCCACGTAAATAAGAGTCATTAAACTTGAAAGTATCAAAATAGTAAAAAAAAAATGCTTTTTTCAATACCAGCCGAAACTGTTCTACCGGCCGAAATTCACCGAAACCAGCCGGAATAGCCAGAACAGGCTGGCATGAACCGAAATTCAGTCCGAAGTGGAACAAAGGGATGATTCATTCCAGTTGAGAGGCTGGTACAAAATATTCCAGCCAAAACAGAATGGTATTCATAACAATGCTTTTTAAGTATAATATGCAGACAATTAAGTTGCAAATGGCATGCATTTGTAGCGTGGAACCAAGAAACTTAAGACCTCTAGTACCCAAGCTACAGCCTCAACTAACTATGCTACCTGTGTGGTAAATGGCTTAGTATTCAAAGATAGTGCTTCCAAGAGACTAAAAATTTTAGGTATATAAAACGTAAAGCTATTGAATACTAAGCATATGAGAATACAACGTTGAGCGATACCGTTTCAAAAGACCTCTAGTTCCCATCAAGAACCCCAACAAACTTTGCCACCCGTGCGGGTTGTATTTAGCTTAACATCCCACAATAGAGTTCTTCTAAGAGACAACAAGATTTAGTTTTATAAAACATAAAGCCACTGAGAAGATAGTGCTAATGAAAAGCCAATTAGCTCAGTGTTAGTATAACAGCAAAGCGCACTTAAGCACAAAGACCTCTTGGAGCCTAGGCACAAAGCTTGTGCAAGCCTGATTGAAGTGAAACGCACATTTTAAAAAAATTTATTTAATAAATTTGAAAATATTATTAATGGACAATACAACAATCAAGTGATCAAGTAATAAAATAAATTGAAATAAAACATTTTATATAATTCATATAACATTTATATATGTCCTCCTTTTGGAGTTTTGCCACAAAAATTGCAGGTCATTATTATTTTTTAGATCTGCTAGATATTAGAACTTCCATGCAATATCCTTTCTTGAATCTCCGGTAGCCACAATGCCCTATTACTAATTACTAATAACTAATATTAATTAATAATTATATGACTTAATGACTACAAGTCTATTAGAATTGCTCAGTATAAGTAGTACTATGTTTAACATCAACTACCAAAGTAACTAAACGATTAACAAAAATAAAATTATATCATACTTTTTATTTTCCCATAAATGAACTAAGAATTTCAGGACAAACCAATTATGGTGATTGATACCAAGCAGATATTTGAAGGGGGAAAATATAAAATAAGAAGAAGAAGATGGATGGGATTATGTTTCAGGGAGAAAAAGACAAGAATAACAAAAATAATAACAGAGGACTACAGGGTTGTGGGTTTCAAGATAAGTTTCACTAAAAATATGTCAAATCAATGGTTTACATCAATAATGTTAGGATCCAATGGGTACAGTTCAGTTTTGGTTTATTTTTCTGAACATGAAAAGGCACAAAAAACACAATGAGCTTTTTTTTTTAAAGTGCGCTTTGCTTTAGAGGCAAAAAGTGCCGGAGCCTTAGTGCTTAAAGCGAGCTTTTATCAACACTGAATCAGCTTGAGCAATATCATTTCATAACGCTTTTAAAAACATAAAAGAATATTTCAGTACAGCCTATTTCCAAATTTTCAATATCCTCCATGAGTTACCTATTAAAATATACTCAATGAGTATTGAAAGAAAAATTAAAAAAGAAACCAAACAACAGATCTGTCTGCATGTCAATTGATTAAAATTAGAAGACTATTTATTTAATATGACAGCCTTATATTAGTCATACATCCAATCATGATACTTGTTATGAAAATGAAAAACTACAGGAAGAAAATGTATTGTTTGCATTCTCAAACACCCCTAACCAGATTAAATTACCAATTTGCTGTAACTCTGCCCCATATAATCAATGCCGTTCAGCCAGTGACTATGAAAACCAACAGCAACCATTTCAGCCCGTGAATAGAACTGATGCCCAACCCTAATGCCTGCCATCAAAAGCATTTATCAATACCTCCTAATAGAAACTCATTACAATGTAAGTGAACAAGTAAATATTAAAGATTATAAGCTACAAACCAGTTCAAACACCAGCAAAACACAAATTACAAAACACAATGAAAGAGCTAGCAACCGACCTGGAATATTACCAATTCTTTTCTCAGGGTACAATATTTCACCATTCTCCATCATCTGCCAGAGATTTTCATTTGGAAAAACAAGGGGTGGATTTTATCAGAACGTTGTAACTGCAACCATTTTAATACCATCATATTCTCCACAACCAACATCATTCACCATTATCATAATTCAGAAATATGGCCATAGAAAAAGAAGATGGATTTAAGAACTTATGCAATTCCCACGTTACCATCATCATCTCTAATACCATAAAACACCATGTTACTTTACATGTTTCACACAAAGTATTTTAGTGCCTATTTGATAGAGCAAAAAGGTAAAATTAGATTAAGAGCATGAGTTGCTTTAAAGTGGCTATTGTTCAGAAGGTTTCAGACTAAGGTTTAGTACAAAATATAACATAAGGGATAAACCCTTCAAAACACACAAGAGGGAAGAATGCGACATCAGTCCAAAGGAAAATGACATAATTATTATTATAAAAAAAAAATTAAAAATTAAAATGTCATGTTTTGCAATCATAATTAGTGAAATGGATGATGATGATTTACTGCATAGTAAAAAATTGTTTCTAGAAAGCTATAGTGAAGATTCTGAGAAAGAACCATTAGCCCTTCAACTCTCAACTTGCCTTAGATATGGCCTTCAAATCAGGTCGCTTGGCCTTGCTCTTTGTATCTTCCGGAAGGACAGGGACAACCATTTTCTGCACAAATCAGTATGTTAACATAGCACATGAACATCATAGCAGTAAAAAATCACAATATACAACCCATAAAGCTTCAAAATGCAACATCAAAGCAAAACAAATAAAAAACCTGATGATAAAAATACAAAACACACCATGGAACATAAAAATTTATAATAAAAAAAAGCCCAAAGAACATATAACTAAAATAGACGCTAACCTTAGATTTCGAGCCTTTGGTCGCTTTTGACTCTTTTTTCTGCACAAACCCATATCTTAATATAGCAAATAAAACAATAGCAAACACAAAATCGCAATATACAAATAGAACCCATCAACCCCCCTTCACCCCAAAATCAATTTCAAACATATAAAAAACCCTAATAAACACCAAAATCCAAAACCAGAAAATAGATAATGTTAACCTTAGATTTTGAAACTTTAGAGGCTTTCTTATCGGCTTCGACTTTTCTGCACCTCTTTTCCTCTTCCTACACACCCAATCCAAAAAACACATACGCATTTAAACAAACAAAACACAAAAACCAACAAAAGAGAGAGAGAGAGAGAGAGGACAAAAAAAGTAACAAACCTGAACAAGAAGGAGATAGTACTTGTTGAACAATCTGATAGTCTCCTTGACCTTAGCAATGTCACTCTTCTCAGCCACCACGCCTTTGACCGCGCCATTGCCGGCCTCGGAATCTTCGGCGGTCTTCGCCACCTCTCCATTAACCTTCTTCTTCTCTTCCTCTTGATTCACATTTCCACCAATACACCTCCTTTTATAGGTCTTCTTCTTCTTCTCGCTGCTCTTTTCTTCGCTTCCTCCTCCTCCTCCTCCTCCTCCTCCTACTGCTGATGCCACAACTTCTTCGTTGTCATCCAAGAGCTCCACTCTTCGCCGAACCAAAAGCTCCTTCTCGACTCGCTGCTTCTCCTTGAGCCTCGGACTCACCCTCTTCTGAAACTCCGAATCGGTCCTCAAACTCACCTCACCGTTCGAAATACTACTCTCCTGTACACATTTCGGTGACTGCACAACCATCTTCGCCACGCCAAAAGAAGAAAAAAAACAAACAAACCCTACCTACACGCAAAACCCAAAATGTACGGACATGAAAGGAAAAGCAAGCAAAAGTTGAAAATAAAGTGAGTGCTAGAAAGGGCAAACCTGATTTTGAATTTGAATTTAAAATTTATTAGGGTTTTTGGGAGTTGGTAGTTGCGGTGACGGTGAAGGTGGGGGTGATGGGACTTGGAGAGAGAGAGAGAGAGAGAGAGAAGAGTAATGGTAAAAAAAAAAAAAATAGTTTCTACTGCCAGAATCGAGGAGTGAAGTGGAGAGTGGAGTGCACAAGCCTTTTATTATATTATTATAGCTTTATATTTTTTCTTTTTTCTTTTTTCTTTTTTAGTTTTTTGAGTTTTCCTATTGTTACGGATTCCCGCTCTGCTTTTTACTCTGCCTCGCAAGCAAGCGAGCGGCGAGGGTGGCTGTAAAAGGAGAGAGAGAATGCGTATGTGTATTTGCGGTTTGCGTGACAAATGGGACAAAATGTACCCAGAAAAGTTTTGAATTTATATTTTATATGTAGTAATTTGTATATTTTAATTGTTAATTACTCTTGCAACGTGATTGACGCGGGGGAGACGGGGTGGTTACGGCCATTGATGATAAAAGATTAATAATGATAGAGAGAATTAGGACGTTTGTCGGTCGGTGGCATCTACTGATTTGGAGTTGAATTGCCATTTTTATTTTTCCTTGTGGAAATTGCCATTTTATTTGACCCCCTAGATTTTTATTGGTTCAATTGATTCCTATTGCAATAATTGTGGGTGATATGGGGTCATTTGATACTGTTATTTAAATAATAATTTTTAGTGTTTAAATACCTATGTATTTTTACAACACATTTTCAGTCATACGTATTTCCATAACACTTAAACATATATACTAAAAATCTTTTTCCAAACAGACCCATGATTTCCTCCTATATTGTTTGCTTGCATTTATCAAATCAAACTATTTTAGTGAATATTATTTAATGTATTGGTTTTCAAATAAAAATGTAAAGATTTCAAAAACTATCTCCATGTATCCTTGGCATGATAATCACTTTACAAACATAAGTATTTGTGAAGTGTGAAGTGTGAAGGGTAAGGGTCAGAGTTAAAACTTTTAAGAAAGTTAAAATTTTTAGGAAAGAGCGTTACACACATATACACTTATATTAAGTTGTCCATAGTATAATTTTTATCTTGTATCAAACAAAAACAACAAAAAAAAAGAACTTCCTCAATTTAAATTTTAACAAAAGAGAGGTATTTTCCAAAAACAAACAAAACAACAACAAAGAGGTATTGACTTTTAAATGAAATAAATGGTAAGTTAATAATTTTTCCAAAAAGATACTTTCACCTTAAGCTGAGTTTGGATACAGCTTATGCGTCCGCGTCTGCTACGTTTTGCGTTTTTTTTTTTTTTTTCTTCTTCTTCTGCTGCTGTACGGGTCAGGGACAAAGGCTACTGTTCATGCACTGTGCATGAACAGTAGCCAGCTTTTGCTGACTTTTCAGCACATTTGTGGGTCCCGTGTACTGTTCACGGGACCCACAAACTTCACTTTACAGAATTTTTTTTATTAAAAATGGGTCTTACGATACTATTCACATATTTAAAAATTATTTTGGTATAGTGTTTTCAGTTTTCAATTTTCAACAATAAGCTCTATCCAAACGAACCCTTAATATTATTGACTTTTCAAAAAAGTATATCTAACATCTCAAAATAAAATAAACGATTAACATTTTGGAATAAGAGAGTGAAATAATCTAAATAATCTCGTCTTTACAAATAATTCAAGGTAGAAAATAATGCTAAAAAAAAAATATATATATATATATATATATTTAATGCTTCCATTTCTGCAATTGAGGAGGGTACACGACCTTTTTTGCTTTATTTTTTCCTTTCCTCTTTGCTTTTACTCCTACCTTCCTTTGTCACATCACCTGTCATTTTATATGACAAACAAAAAAATCAAAATAATAGATATATTTTTTAATAATAAAATTAATGGATATTGTGACCTATTATTTTGAATACACATGAAAATAGTAGAGAAGAAGCTTATAAATTTTTTTATTTTTTATTTTTTTAGAAAATAAGAAACTTTGTAAAGAATAGTATGCAACTTTTTTTTTTGTCATTTGCTTTTTCTCCTTACATCCAAACAAACATTAGAAGATATATTATTTCCTCTATTTCCCCTTTTCTTGCCCTTTCCCTTTTCCTACCTTTCTTGAGGTGCTACCAAACATTATGTGAATGGCCAAAATAGTAATTTAATATTTAAATTATTTCAAATATAAATTCAAAAAAACCACCATTTAAATGGTCAATATTTTCACACCTACCATCCTACTATCTCTTTCCATTTCTTGTCACCTCAATATAATAATAGTAGTCGATAACCAATGCAATGCAAGAAACAAATTAGTATAATTTTTTTTTCTCTTTTGTGTTTTTGCTGAATATAATTTTTTTAAATTATTTTATAATTTATTTACTATGATTGTATTTGTATATAAAACTATATATTATAACATTAGATATTTATTAAGATTGTTTTTGTACTGTTTAAATAATATCTTTAGTTGATTAGCATGTGAAATTTTTCACTTTATTTGTTGCATACCTCTCAAGAGTCTATTAAAGCTGTATTTGGATAGCTGATGCGCTTCAGCGTTTGACTTTTTTTTTCTTTTTTCTTTTTTTTGACAAGCACATCTTGCACTGTTCACATGGCATGAACAGTGTATTAAGATAAATGAACAGTGTTAACCGTATTTTCTTATGTGAACAGTAACTTATCAATTATTTTTTTATTGTTTTCAACAATAAGTTTCAGCAAAATAAGCAGTATCTAAACACACATTAAGATTATTTATGTGATTAAATAAATAAATAAATAAAAATCCTTTTTTGTGATAACGTCCTGAATAATTAATTTACATGTTTGCATCATCCTAAGGCAAGACTATATTCCTCATTGATTCTACTTTCTTAGTTTTAATGTAAAAAATAAGAATAAACAAATAATTCATTGTATTATCCGCAATTCCACACCTTTGGAGAAAGTTGGTTGTCTAATTAAAATTTTAACAAAAAAATAGGAAGAAGAATAAAGAAAGAAAAGGCAAAGGATTAAGAAGAAAAGTAGGGGAGAAAAACAATTGGAAATGGTGACATCAGTGCTGCAAATCATAGCCTTGCTTGTTTTGTGTGAATTATGGGTTCCGTTATTTCAATTAGTAAAATTTTTTGTTGTTGAATAATAAAATTTGAAGTTTAAATTGCACTTATATTAAAAATCAATTGGTGTCTTAATTTAATGATAAAGAATAAATGTAAGTTAAGATTCGATTGTGCCTTTTTTTTAGAATACTAAAGGGACGTTTGGTAATGTTGTTCTAGGTAATGTTGTTTGTATTTTTTTGAAATCCGTGTGGATGAAAAAGTGTGTAAAAATGCGTATAATGTTGTTTAAAAACTGAAAACATGTTATTAAATAACTCTACCAAATAGAGCCTAAGTATTTTTAACACAACATGAGAAATGAGAGAATGTCTTAAAGAAATTGACAATGGTGTTTATCCAAAACGGGCTAACTCTTAAATATACAGCAATGGTTGTCAAAATCCCGATCTTGATCCTACAATCCTACGATTTTACGATCTCACATGCCCAAAACGATCCAAATCTTTCAAGGATCTTTACGATCATTCAGGATCGGTCGGATCATATGATTCTGACGATCCTAAACGACCTTGATTTATTGTAATCTTCCTCAACTTGATAGAAGGCTTATTGGACCTAAATGAAAAATAAAATCTTAATAGACTAAGTTTTTCCACTTTAATGTAGAGAGAGTGTCAATTGGACCTAAATAAAAAATATCTCAATAGAGTGTCACATTTTGAGGTTTTTGACTTCTTTAAATGATGCTTATAAATGGATGTAGTGATATATGGTAATTATATCAATGAATGTATTCATGTGATTATTTAACCTATCAATGTGTATTTTTTTGTTTATTTCTCAAATAATGTTAGATCTTACTATCCACAATTCGATCATACGATCTACGATCTCACCTACCTATCACGATCCTACGTAGGATCCCAATTTTGACAATCTTATATACAGCACAAATTTTAAATCCCTTTAATTCACGCTATTTTCCAAATGAATAACAAATAATTCATTATATTATATTTGTCTTTGGACAGGATTGTTTGCACGATTAGAGTTTGACTACACAAAAAGGATAACGACAAGAGATTGAGAAGAAAAGTTATATATGATGATGTAGTGAAATACAAACTAGTCAAAAAAACAAGAACTTAAAGAGAAATTGAATTGAAAAGAGAGATTTTGATAAATTGACTTCAATCATTATGGTGGAAATGATCTCATGAAAATCCTAGCTTCAAATTACAATTCCGAACGTAAGAAAAATTAAGGTCGAGCTCTTCAATTATCTAGAACAACTTTTTAGTAGCTTTTTTTGTTGGGATCAAGTATCTATTTATCTTACATATAAAAGTCGCAATGCTGCTGCAGTGATTTGGCAGTGTTCATTCAGCGCTTTTATACTGTGCAATAATGTAGCTGCAACAGTGTTTTGATTTAGTGAGTTTTTTTTTTTTTTTTTCAGTAATCAGTTTGTGTTTTTTTTTCTTTTAAATATTGATGTAAGCTGACATTTATCTTGTTATAGTAACACAATATTTTCACAATTATTGACATGTCAATTTTTTACAAGTCAAAATAAAATAATAAAATATGAGACTATAGCCAACTACAACTGAAAATAAATGTTTTAAGAAAATGTTACAACGCTTATTGTTATCATAATATTTTCACAATTGTTGAGATCTCAGTTTCTTATAGATCAAATTAAAAAAAAATGTTAAGTCCACAACATTTTAACATTGCCGCTACAATGATTTGGCACTGTTCATTCAGTGCTTTTGCACTGTGCATCACTGTAGCTAGCTGCAACAGTGCTTTGGTTAGTGAGTCTTTTTTTTTTTTTTCATTTATTCAACCCGTTTGTTTATTCAACTAGAATTGTAGCTACCGTGCCTAAAGTGGTTTTTTTTTTTTAGTAATCGATTTGTGTTTTTTTTTTCTTTTAAATATTGATGTAAGCTGACATTTTTATTGTTATAATGACACAACAAATTTCACAATTATTGACGTGTCAATTTCATACAAGTCGAAATAAAATAATAAAATATGAGACTGTAGCTAACCACAACTGAAAATAAATGTTTTAAAAAAATGTTACAACACTTATTGTTATCTCCATATTTTCACAATTGTTGAGATCTCAGTTTCTTATAGGTCAAATAAAAAAAATGATAAGTCCACAATATTTTAACATTATTTTCTACAGTGCCTAAAGTTTTTTTTTCTCAGTAATCGGTATTGTGTTTTTTTTTTCTTTTAAATATTTATATTCTGGCATAAATATTGTTATACTAACACAACAAATTTCACAATATTTTCACAATTATTGAGGTATCAATTTCTTATGAGTCGAAATAAAAAAATAAAATATGAGATTGCGATCAACTACAATTGAAAATAAATGTTTTGAAAAAATGTTACAACACTTATTGTTATCACAATATCTTCACAATTGTTGAGATCCCAGTTTCTTATATATCAAATAAAAAAATGCTAAATCCACAACATTTTAACATTAATTTCACAACAAATCGTAGGTAAGTTATTATTGATGGATAGCACTGGAGCTACAGTGCTTTTGGTTTATTCAACTGGCACTGTAGTTATAGTGTCTAAAGGTTTTTTTTTTTTTTTTTCCAATAATTGGTTTGTGTTTTTTTTTCTTTGAAATATTTATGTAAGCTGGCATATATAGTGTTATACTGACACAACAAATTTCACAATATTTTCACAATTATTGGCGTGTCAATTTCTTACAAGTCAAAATAAAATAATAAAATATGAGACTGTGATTAACCACAACTAAAAATAAATATATTTGAGAAAATGTTACAACACTTATTATTATCACAATATTTTTACAATTGTTGAGATCTCAGTATCTCATAAATCAAATAAAAAAATGCTAAATCTACAACATTTTAACGTTAATTTCTACCGTGCTTAAAGTTTTTTTTTCCCTAGTAATCGATTTGTGTTTTTTTTTTCTTTTAAATATTTATGTAAGCTGGCATATATATTGTTATACCGACACAACAAATTTCACAATATTTTTACAAATATTGAAGTATCAATTTCTTACAAGTCGAAATAAAATAATAAAATATGAGACTGTGACCAACCACAACTGAAAATAAATGTTTTGAGAATAATAATAACAATGTTATCAGTTTAAAACCAATAATAACTTATCATTTAGAATTTGTTCTAAAAATATTATGAATGTAGCATTTCTCTCAAATAAAATTAAAAAAAAATATCTATTCGGATCCTAAAAATGAAGATATTGTGAAAATATTGTGATATTTTGTTGTATTCTTAAACTTCTTTTTTAATATAGTCAAATTGGATGAGCCAAAATTCACGGTTTCACACACAAAATTTATATTAATTTTCTCACTATTGGGGCAGCACGTGCCTTGCACGTGCAGCCAACACTAGTAAATCATTAAACATGTTTAGAAAAGTATGACAATAAGAGAGAAAGGAGAAAAGCATTTTTTGAAAAAAAAAAAAAAGTTCTTATCGTATCTCTATCTAAGTATTTATAAATCAAAAGACACATTTTTAAAGTTGACCATTTTTTATAAGTGGGATATTTTAGAAAAAAAAATTACTCAATTTGATATTTGATGAACAATTATTCCATTTTGTTCTTTATTATGTTATACTATTAATAATAAATATCTAGTGTCTTAATAGTTGTGCACTTGCCAAGGTTATTTATTGTTTTCTTCAATGAAGTTTTTTAGTTTATATTTTCACAAACAATTTCCCAATTATTCAATTTGAAGTGTGTTGGGAAATATGATTTATCTTTCATATAGATTGATTAATTGGTGTAAACTATAAGATCAAATAATTGACTTGTTGCAAATGGCATTTAGGCTGATTAGCATTCAATTTATTGAGTGAGGTCTCCCATTATGATCTAGCAACCCTAAAAAAATGGACAACAAAGTTGACTTAAAATACTATTTTGTATTGATTTTGAAATTCAAATATATGGAATTATTGTTCTTCATTTCATATTATTGTTAGCGCATACACTAGATCTCAATTCACAATTATAAGAAAAATTCTAAGACCACAAATAATTCCACACATATTTTCACAATTATTTGTGAATGATAAAGAAAAGTAGTAAATTCAATTATAAGATAATTGTGAAAATATGTGGGTAATAATTAATTGTGGTCTTATAATAACTCCAATTATAAATATGAACTCCCATTATGTCGATTTGTGGTGGTGAATTACATTATGTCATTAACTGTTTTTGTTGTAAGTGCACAATTGCACCTGGACCCAAAAATAGACGTGGGCTCAGGCCCAATGAGCCTTAAACAATAAGATTTGTAAAGTGTGGATTTGAAATCTAGTTTAGGGGTATTGGAAACTTGACAAGCAGGCTAGAATGCCACAATCTTTGCAAATGATAAACAAATATGACGAGGGAACCTCCTCGGACGTAAGCCGAGCACGATTTATGTATTGCTTCTCTTTTATGCCAAAATTACAGTTCTTAGTTTTTTTCTGCTAACTCACAGACCTCCCCCTTCCACCACCTTCTTGAAGTCTTTAAATAATAGCTGGAAAGTTTAATTCTACTGTTCAGGGGTCATTTCCCCATTAATGCGGCCAGGGAGGTAGGTGCAGGGCCTTTAATGTGGAAGTAGCAACCTTCTTCTAAGATATTTTCCTCACACCGTTGCGTCTGGAGGGCGCTTAAATCCCCCTCTTAACCAACGATTTTTCCAGAACTCTGCTTTGATCTTTTTGGCGAATCTCAGGGTCATCGTGGGTCTTTCCGAGGAGATATTCGTCCTCAGACGAATCCTCGGACTCTCAACTCATGGGCCGAGCTACAGTTCTAAGAGGCTTTTAGTCTAAAACAAACTAGCGCTCATCAACAAAGCCCGAGACCCAAATACTTACTTAGGTCCTTTTAGTCCCCACAATAGCCCCTCAAAACTTTATTTTTCCTCATCCGAGGAGAAAAATAGGGTTTTGATCCGACCAGAGCTCCCTCCACACGTTTCCTACATCACCATGCGTGTGGGGGTCGTTTCATTCCTAAAAAATGCCGTTTGGCGCTTCGATTTCCAGAATGCGCGCATTTATGACTGCAAGTTACACCCTGTTCCCCACGTTCAATGGTGAGATGAACATCTAACGGTCCTCATCACCTCCTGAAAATTTGGGCAGGAAAAATCCAACTTCGAGGCCGCCTCCCGCACGTCATGACGTTTGGAAATTTGCGCCCTCATTCATTTCTTCATAATTCAATCACATCAAAGCATCAATCATCATCTTTTCTCTTCAGAAACCCGTGGAAACTTGCATAACTGCAAACTCGTAAGTCCTTACTTTCTCGACCTTTTTCTCCTCGGATTTTGTCCTCGACTTCCTTCTTAACCTTATTCCTTCTTGAAGCTTGCCTTTTCCTTTCCTTTAGATGGGTAGATTTAAGTGTTTAGTTGATACCGCCGCTGGGATGGAAGGCTTTAGGGCCAAATACCATATTCCCAGCGACGTGGGTTTGAAATATTGTCCGGCAGAAGCCATAGGTGATTCTAGGAAAACAAGAGAGGTCATTATCCCCATGATTGCCTTCATAGAAAGTGGGATGACCCTCCCTATGAGAAGCGTAACTAGGGAATACCTTCGCAATCACAGGTTGTGCCTAGACCAATGCGCACCCAATGTATTTAGGGTCTTAGGAAGTGTCGACGCTCTAAATGAGCCGATGGGCTTGAACCTCACTTGGCATGATGTCGTCTTCATGTATGAGTGTCACAAACTTACAAAAGTAGGTTACTACATTAGTGTAGTTAGGCTAATTTCCTGTCTGTCCAAGTCTAATAAAGGCATGAAAGACGACTACCTCATCGCCTCAGGCAACTGGCATGATGGCCCTCACTGCCTAGTCGTATGGGGAGACCCAGGTGTGACTCTTTAGGAGTTAATTTATCTACCCCGAACTTCAATCTCAACAATTTCTATTGTTTATTTCCTTTTACATATTATCCATTTCGATTTCTCATATGCATTGCAGATCTGACCATACTTGGCTTTGTTGGTATTCTTTCTTGCAGATAAACAACTCGTGCGCCCTCGTTTGAGCCACTGCAACGTTGCTGATCTGAACCGCATCCTGCGCTCAGAAGTATTTGTGAGTGAAAACTTGCAACTTAGAGCGGCCCACTTAATACTAGGGTACGACCCAATATCCTCGGATTTCCAGAAGATAAAGAACGCGATTATCGCGGGGGATAGGAGGTGTAAGAGGATAAACGTAGCAAGACCGCGCTTTCTTGCCGACCACGACATCCCTGACGACCCCAACACCATCCTCTACACGCAACCTATCGCAGCGATCCCTCTCTCGACGCACTCTCAAGCAACTGTTGTTCCGAAGGAGTAAGTATCCTCTTCGCACACGTTGGACGATGAGATAGACCAGTTTCAACTCGAGGACGTTGAAAGACTCCGAGGGAACCAGTTTGTCGTGCTATCTGATGAGGAAGAAGAGCCTGCCGAGGCCTTCGGAGTTGCAGGCTTAATAGTTGTCCATCCCGAAGACGATTCCGAGGAGGAAGAGATGGACGTGCTCAGCGGCCTTCTAACCAAGAGGGGCGAGAGAGTCGTCCAAAAAAGAGCGGGAAGGTCCCAAGTTCCTCCGACCTTGCCACCTCCCCCTCCTCTAGCCGATCCTAAACCTCCAGTTGAGGAGCCAAAGAAGAAAAGGAAGGGGGAGGTCGAGGAAGCTGGTGGCAAAAAACAGAAGAAGCCCAGACAGCAGCCACAACAAGCCCCGCAGCAGAAACTGGACAAGGGCAAAGGACGTGCCCGTTCAGTTGAGAATGGGGAAATTAGGGATATGGCCGAGGTGCGCCGAGCACCGGCTACTTGGTCTCCTGACTTGAGATTGGACGGGGCACCAATCTCTTACCAGTCCAGCATTAGGGCACTTCAGCAAGGCCACACCCACCATCTGGCCGAGGCGTTGGAGCGTTCCCTTTTGCTGCCCAAGGATATGTATGCCTTGGAGAAGATGAGTCAGCCTCAGCTGTTACTTTATTTGAAAAGGGACTTAGCCCTGGTATGTTTCTCTCCGTGCGCATACTTCGTTCTTTATAATATCTGGCTATTTGTAAATGTTTTACTACTCCTAACCCTCTGATACTTTGTCACAGGTCGTTCAAGAGTCTTTGCTGCTGAGAAGTTCGTGGAGGATTCTCGGAAGAGGGTCGGAATGGAGCAGGAAATTCATCTGGAGACTGAGAAGTCTTTAGGCCAGGCCCTAGCTGAAAACAAGAGACTCTCCTCTCAGTTGGCCAATTTAAAAAGAGAAAGAGACAGCGCCGAGGCCAATTTGAGA
The DNA here is from genome assembly GCF_040712315.1 of Castanea sativa. Taxonomy (NCBI): domain Eukaryota; kingdom Viridiplantae; phylum Streptophyta; class Magnoliopsida; order Fagales; family Fagaceae; genus Castanea; species Castanea sativa. The sequence continues at coordinate 61,440,704 of NC_134013.1, read as the reverse complement.
ACGATGAGGACTCAAGTAGAAGGGCAGCGCAAGCTTTTTCATCAAAAGGATGATGAGCTCTCCCAAGCCCAGAAAGAACGCTCGGACTTGGAGAAGGAGCTTGCGTGACTGAAAGAGGAAGCTAGCACCTTCAAGCATTCTCTGGAGGCTGCAAAGCAGGCAAGTTACAAGGAAGGGGTAGCTGCAACGAAAGACCAGCTGACAGAGGCTTTCGCGGTCATGTGCCGAGAATACTGTCAGCAGGTCTGGGGGGAAGCCTTAAACGTAGCAGGAGTTCCTTCAGCGTCCGAGCTGAAGAAGTCCGAGAACATTTGGCTTTCCCTAGACATACAGGAGATAGAAGAGGCTCCTGCTGTTGCTCCTGCCCCTGAAACAATTCCTCTTGCTCTTCCTCCTGTGATTCTAGAGCTCATTCTGGATCTTACAGAACCTTCAGGTTCCAACAAAGAGAAGGAAGGGAGTGGTGGTGCCGAGAAGGGCCTGAGCCAAAGTGTGGAACCTATCATCCCTCCAACCACTACAACAGACAAAGGAAAACAAGTTTTGTCTTCCTTTGAGCTGGAATTAAAAGACACTGAGGCTACCAGCACTTCTTAGCAAGACCCTCCTCCGAAAGCTTAGGGTCATGCACAGGGCTTCTTTTCTTGTACTTAGAATTTTCCATGTAGTGATATATATATCGACATAATTAATGAAAGACAGCTTTATTTGATTTTGATCTATATTGTGTTCATTTCATCTTTTCCTCTATATGCTTACCATAAAAGTTATCATTAGCACACAGCAAAAGAAAGAATGAGATAAATAAGTCCACTTTCAGCAGTTGAACCATTAAAACTTTAAACAGCAATACACATATTCGCCTTGCGAAGTAAAGCGTTCAAGAACCTAACAAACACTAACCTGGTTTAGCTGGTAAGCAATACCTCATTTTGCAAACCCATGTGATACTTAGGACTTGTAATCTGAAATGCTAATTCTAGTAAAGTGTGGGGTCCGAGGATCCTACCTTATCAAATTTCTGCCTGACACTTAAAGATATATAACTTAAGACTCCATTTTAACCACGATTATATTCAACAAACAATAAGATATCAATTTCCACTAGGTATGTAGTCCGAAGACTATACATAACTAAGTTTCTATTTGATATTTCATAACAATAACTTAAGATGTTAATTTCCCCAAAGTAGAAGGTCCGAGGACCCAGCATAACTAAGGTTCTGTTTAACAAATAATAAGATATCAATTTCCACTAGGTATGTAGTCCGAGGACCAGACATAACCAAGTTTCTGTTTGATATTTCAGAACAGTAACTTAAGATGTTAATTTCCCCAAAGTAGAAGGCCCAAGGACCCGACATAACTAAGGTTCTGTTTAACAAATAATAAGATATCAATTTCCACTAGGTATGTATTCCGAGGACCAGACATAACCAAGTTTCTGTTTGATATTTCAGAACAGTAACTTAAGATGTTAATTTCCCCAAAGTAGAAGGCCCGAGGACCAGGCATAACTAAAGTTTTGTTTAACAAATAATAAGATATCAATTTTCACTAGGTATGTAGTCCGAGGACCAGACATAACCAAGTTTCCGTTTGATATTTCATAACAGTAACTTAAGATGTTAATTTCCCCAAAGTAGAAGGCCCGAGAACCCGGCATAACTAAGGTTCTGTTTAACAAATAATAAGATATCAATTTCCACTAGGTATGTAGTCCGAGGACCAGACATAACCAAGTTTCTGTTTGATATTTCATAACAGTAACTTAAGATGTTAATTTCCCCAAAGTAGAAGGCCCGAGGACCCGACATAACTAAGGTTCTGTTTAACAAATAATAAGATATCAATTTTCACTAGGTATGTAGTCTGAAGACCAGACATAACCAAGTTTCTGTTTGATATTTCATAACAATAACTTAAGATGTGAATTTCTCCAAAGTAGAAGGCCCGAGGACTTGGCATAACTAAGGTTCTGTTTAACAAATAATAAGATATCAATTTCCACTAGGTATGTAGTCCGAGGACTATACATAACCAAGTTTCTGTTTGACATTTCGAGAGTTGTAATTGATAAGTCCATATACATTTATAATTTAAACCACAAATGACAAAAGTGCCTTTTATTAATAATAATACCTTCGAAGGTTGTTTACATTCCACGGACGTTGTACAACTCTTTCATCTAGATTAGCTAGTCGATATGACCTTATACCTGCTATAGAAATAATCTGATGTGGTATTTCCCAGTTCGGTCCTAATTTACCCCAGGCTGGGTTTCTAGCAGTACCTACGACCTTTCTCAGGACCAGATCCCCAGGCACGAGTGGTCTGAGCTTCACATGGGCATCATACCCTCGTTTAAGCTTCTGCTGATAATAAGCCATTTGGACCATAACTGTCTCTCGCTGTTCCTCAACTAAATCTAGGCTCTTCTCCAGGAGACCGTTGTTATTTTCTGGGCTAAATGTACTCGTCCTCAATGTGGGGAAGCCAAACTCTAAAGGTATCACTGCATCGGCCCCCATAAGTCATAGAGAATGGCATTTCTCTTGTGGATCTGCGCAGCGTAGTTCGATACGTCCATAGAACGTGTGGTAGTTCTTCTACCTATTTGCCCTTCGCATCGTCCAGCCTTTTCTTGAGGCCACTAACTATAACCTTATTAACGGCCTCGGCTTGCCCGTTTTCTTGAGGATAAGCTGGAGTGGAGTATCTATTTGTGATGCCCATGTCACCACAATATTTCCTAAAAGCTCTACTATCAAATTGAACGCCATTGTCCGAAATGAGTGTATGTGGTACTCCAAATCTAGTGATGATATTTTTCCAGATGGACTTCTTGGAATCGACATCCCTAATATTTGCCAAGGGCTCAGCCTCTACCCATTTGGTGAAGTAGTCGGTCCCCATAAGCAACCACCTTTTGTTTCCCTCAGCCCTCGGGAATGGTCCTACTATGTCCAATCCCCATTGAGTGAAAGACCAAGGACTGGAGAGAGGGTTAAGGACTCCTCCGGGTTGATGGATGTTAGGAGCGAACCTCTGGCATTGGTCACACTTTCTTGCATAGTCCTGAGCTTCCCTCTGTATATTGGGCCACCAATAACCCTGAGTCAGTGCCCTATGAGCTAGGGACCTTCCCCTAGTATGGCTCCCACAAATTCCCTCATGCAGTTCTTCTAAAAGCGCCTTCGTTGATTCGGGGTGCACGCATAACAAATATGGTCCGGAGAAGGACCGTTTATACAATTTCTGATCCTTGGACAACCAAAAACGCGGTGCCTTTCGACGGATCTTGTCTGCCTCAGACTTGTCATCGGGAAGAATATCGTTCTTCAAAAAAGATATCATAGAATCGATCCAATTAGGTCCAGGCCTTATCAAATGGATCTGGGATGCTCCAATAGTGGTAAGAGCTGGCGCTAGCAAATCTTCGACAAGGATAATCCTAGGCAAACCCTGAGCCGAGGACGTCGCTAAGGCAGCCAAGGAGTCTGCATGTGTATTCCCACTTCTAGAAACGTGAGACAAGATAAAGGAATCAAATTTGGATTGTAAACGTTTGACATCGGTCAAGTATTCTTGCATCTTGGGGTCTCTAGCCTCCATGGTCCCCGTCACCTGACCGACCACTAATTGAGAATTCGAGAGCATGTGAACTTCCTTTCCGCCCATCTTATGTACCATGTTCATGCCGACCAAGACTGCTTCGTACTCGACCTCATTATTAGTAGCCGAGAACGCCAACCTTAAGGATTTTTCGAAGATAATCCCTTCGGGGGATACCAGGATGAGTCCGATGCCAGACCCTCTCTGGTTAGCTGCCCCATCAACGGATACGTTCCAAGTCAAAGGTCTTTCGTTCGTAATCATGCCAACTGATTTCTCATCCATGTGTGATTCCTTCAAAGTTTCTTCTAACATTGGTTCAGCAAACTCTGCCACCAAATCTGCAAGAATCTGGCCCTTCACCGAGGTATGTGGCTTGTATTTGATGTCAAAGCCTCCTAAAATAGTTCCCCATTTAGCCACCCTTCCAGAATAGTCGGCACTACGCAACATTGACTTGAGAGGCAGTTGGGTTAAAACTACAACAGTGTGGGACTGGAAATAATGAGGAAGCCTCCGCGTGGCATGAACTACGGCTAGAAGTGCTTTCTCCAAAAGCAGATAACGCACCTCGACATCATTCAGCGTCTTGCTGACGTAATAGACCGGTCTTTGCACCCCACCGTCGTTCCTTATGAGGACCAGGCTGACCGCATGGACGGCCACTGCCGGATACGCAAATAGGACCTCATCTACCTCAGGCCGAGACATAATGGGTGGCCGGGAAAGATATTCCTTGAGTTGTTGGAAGGCTACAACGCACTTTTCGGACCATTGGAACCCCTTCCACTTATTCAACAGTTGGAAGAAAGGCCTGCATCGATCAGTTGACCGAGAGATGAACCGGCTGAGAGCGGCGATCATTCCGGTTAATTTCTGAACTTCCTTTGGATTCCGAGGTGGCTGTAAGGTTTGAATGGCTCTGACCTGTGCCGGATTCACCTTTATCCCTCTATGAGTGACCATATAACCTAAGAACTTCCCAGAACTCACACCAAAAGAACACTTCGAGGTATTAAGACGCAACCTGTACTTTCTAAGTACTTGGAAAGTGTCATCCAAATCTTTCAGGTGCGCAGATATTGCCTTGCTCTTCACTACCATTTCATCCACATATATTTCAATGGTCTTTCCAAGCTACAATTCAAACATCCTGGTCATCATCCTTTGGTAAGTAGCCCCAACGTTCTTCAACCCAAACGGCATCACCTTATAGTGATAATTCCCTGTTGGAGTAATAAAGGCAGTTTTCTCCTGATCTTCTGCCGCTAGTGGAATTTGGTGATAACCCTGGAAGGCATCCAAAAAACTCATCCGAGGATGTCCAACTGTGGCGTCCACTAGCTGGTCGATGCGCGGCATCGGGAAAGAGTCTTTTGGGCAAGCTTTATTCAAATCTGTGAAGTCTACACATACTCGCCATTTTCCACTCTTCTTTTTGACCACGATCGTATGCGCCAACCACTCTGGATAAAAAAATTCCTTGATAGCCCCAGCCTTCTTGAGCTTGAGCACCTCATCTCTAACGGCTTCGGAATGCTCCTTCGAGGAACACTAAGGGGGCTGCCTTCTAGGAGGAATAGCAGGATTGACGTTCAAATGATGACAAATGAAGCTTGGGTCAACACCCGGGGCCTCATAGGGGTCCCAAGCAAAAACATCAATGTTGTTCTTCAGAAACTCCACTAATTCCATCTTCTCCTGGTGTGGTAAACATATCCCAACCTGGAAGAATCTTTCGGGATCATCCGATATCAAAAACTTCTCAAGATCTTCGCATATGGCCTCCTCTGCTGTCACCGCGTCGGGCGCATCCAGAGTCGTTAATTGCTATAAGTCTTTCACAGCCGAGGTCGAGGACTGCGGTTCAGACTGATGCAGTATTGCGGCCGATATGCATTGCCTGGCCATCAATTGGCTGCCGAGAATCTCTTCAATGCGCTCCCCCGAAGGGAACTTCACCTTAACATGCAAGGTGGAGGAAACGGCCCCCAGAGCATGTAGCCAGGGCCGGGCGAGGATGGCTGTGTATGGGGCATATGCATCGACCACGATAAAATCGACCTCGACCGTCTCGAAGCCAGAATGCACGGGCAACCGAATTTGTCCTTTTGGAATAACGGCCTTCCCTTCAAAACTTATTAACGGCGAGTCGTAAGGGGTGAGGTCCTCTAATTTCAACTTTAGCCCCTTAAATAGGTCAGGATACATGATATCAGCGCTGCTGCCTTGATCGATCATTACCCTTCTCACATCATAATTCCCTATCCTCAGAGTAACCACTAGGGCGTCGTCATGGGGTTGGATGGTCCCCACCTTATCCTACTCTGAAAACCCCAAGACGGGCACATTTAGCTTCAATCTCTTCGGCTTGGAGTCCCCCTCCTCAGCTTGGGAGTCCGAGATGGCCATCACCCGAGTAGGACATGAGCCAGTCTTGCCCGGCGCAGCAAAGATAACGTTGATCGTTCCCAAAGGAGACTGAGATGAGTTATTCCTCTGATTATTCGAGCCAGACTGACTGCCCTGCCTGCTGGGTTGGTACATGTGCTACTTTAACTTTCCTTCGCTAACAAGCTGCTCCAAGTGATTCTAGAGGGTCCGACAGTTCTCGGTCGTATGACCCACATCTTGATGGTATTGACAAAAGAGATTTTGATTCCTTTTGGCAGGATCCCCCGCCATCTTACTGGGCCATCTGAAGTAGGGTTCCTTATGGACCTTCTCCGGTCGTGGTGCACCCGGCTCTCGAAATACGGATTGCTGTCCCGAGGTGCCGTCGAGCCAGACTGCCCGGAGTAATCTCTTCTCGGCTTGTTATTGTGATACCTGTCCGACCTGAAATCTCTTCTCTCCTACGGGATAACCTTTGCCTTACCATTCCCCTGCTGTTGATCTTCCTCGACCATTTTATATTCGTCAATACGGTCCATGAGGCGACGTACACTCCGTACGGGTTTTTTGGTCAAGGACTTCCTCAAGTCATGATCGGTTGGAAGGCCCACCTTAAAAGTATTGATCGCCACCTCATCAAAATCACCATCTATCTCATTAAACATCTCTCAATACCTGTCGGAGTATGCTTTCAACGTCTCGCCCTCCTTCATAGCCATAGACAACAGTGAGTCCAACGATCGAGGAACTCTGCTGCATGTAATAAACCTTGACGCAAATGCTCTGGTCAGTTCCCCGAACGAACTTATAGATCCTGATTTGAGACCGTTGAACCACCTCATAGCAATAGGTCCCAACTAGAAGGGAAGACTTTGCACATCAAGGTCTCATTGTGAGAATGCACAGCCATTCTCTGGTTAAAGTGACTCACATGTTCCACCGGGTTAGTCCAGCCATTATAAATGGTAAAGGTGAGCTGGGTGAACCTCCTGGGGAGCCTCCCATTCTCAATCCTACACGAGAATGGCGATTTGGAGAGCTGGTGCAACGCCCGGCTCATGGCATCGTTCCCTAAGCCCCTGGAGGGGAGGTTCCTGCTCCTATGACCCGATAGGCTATCCTCTTCGCAAGAGGATGTTCTGTTGGGGGGCGACCATGACCTCGAACTGTAACTACTTCCCCGGGATTTCTCGGAAGAGGTACTGGATGAGGGTGAAGCACGCCTCCACCTGACGCGACACAGCTTCTTCTTAAGATGATCAATCTCCTTCTGCATGGCTTTAGCACCATCTTCATGGGCGGTATTGGTGCCTCCACTGTAAGTACGACTCGTCCTAGGATACTCAGTGTGAACGCTACCCTCTCGATCCCTCCGGCGTTCAAGGCGCTCGAACAGATCCATAGGTTGCGATCCCTAAGATTCTGCATGGTGTGAACCTAAGCCTGCCATAGTGTTCCAGTTCCTTTCAGCACTAGATTCCCACAAACGGCACCAATTGTAAGTGCATAATTGCACCTGGACCCAAAAATAAACGTGGGCTCAGGCCCAATGAGCCTTAAACAATAAGATTTGTAGAGTGTGGATTTGAAATCTAGTTTAGGGGTATTGGAAACTTGACAAGCAGGCTAGAATGCCACAATCTTTGCAAATGATAAACAAATATGACGAGGGAACCTCCTCGGACGTAAGCCGATGACGATTTATGTATTGCTTCTCTTTTATGCCAAAATTACAGTTCTTAGTTTTTTTCTGCTAACTCACAGACCTCCCCCTTCCACCACCTTCTTGAAGTCTTTAAATAATAGCTGGAAAGTTTAATTCTACTGTTCAGGGGTCATTTCCCCATTAATGCGGCCAGGGAGGTAGGTGCAGGGCCTTTAATGTGGAGGTAGCAGCCTTTTTCTAAGATATTTTCCTCACACCGTTGCGACTGGAGGGTGCTTAAATCCCCCTTTTAACCAACGGTTTTTCCAGAACTCAGCTTTGATCTTTTTGGCGAATCCCAGGGTCATCGTGGGTCTTTCCGAGGAGATATTCGTCCTCGGACGAATCCTCGGACTCTCAACTCATGGGCCGAGCTACAGTTCTAAGAGGCTTTTAGTCTAAAACAAACTAGCGCCCATCAACAAAGCCCGAGGCTCAAATATTTACTTAGGTCCTTTTAGTCCCCACATTTATGTCAATGATTTGTTTTCAACTTTCCTATTGCTTTCTTTTCTTTTTTTTTTGCTGAATTACATTCCTATTGCTTTCATTATAACATTTAATACTTTTAAAATAATATTTAATACTTTGGAACGAATAAAAGAAGATCATTGAAATTCATTAACGGATATATTTGGATGAATCAGCAAATGTTGCTTTACAAAAGTCGGACACAATTTTTTTTTTTTTTAATTCAAATTGTTAAAACAAAATTAGAAAAGACATGTTTCATCTAAATATCTCCACAATCCCACCGGTTCCCATCTATTTCCTCTTTCGTTTCTTATATAAATTTAATAAGCCCATTTATTTTCAACTTTGGTTGTAAATTGATGTAAATTTTATAAATGAACAAAGCCAATGAACTAATTAAGAGTTTTGTAATTCAATTATTGTGATCTAGTATTACTCTTGTGACTCGCCTTGAAACAGTTCTTTAACCCTAGATGCCTAGTCAACTGTTACACCTCGACTCCGTAATAACGAAGCCACGAATTTATCCTTGGGATCAAATTAAATTGTGACAATTAATTTTTTTACATAATCTATGTTATGTTATATATAGTAGTGTAACACAAATCACATGAGTGTTGGTCTAGTTATCTACAAGACCTCATAAGAGCCATAGGATCCTAAGTACACATACTCAAGGGCATAGTCTCTGTATAAAAGTAGTAATGTAAAAAAAAATTATAAACATTTTCAACATGTAAAATTAAGTATTTTATAGACTAATAGACTTATAACAAAAAAGTATCAATAAACTTAAAAGAATTCAACTTAATAGAAATGTGCTAAATCTCATTGTGCACTAACAATAAGAGACATAATATCATATATTATTATGTAATAAAAGTTGAGTTTAGACGTTGTGGTTGCCTCAAGTGGCTTCACCAAATGGAAGAATTTTTTTATAAAAAAAAAACTTAGATTTTAAAAAGAAAACATTTATATTAAAAAAAAAAAGTCTAATATATCTTAAATTGTAGCAATGTAGAAGTAGTATAATCTAATTCTTCTATTTTTCAATTATTACACTAAAAAAAAAAGGTCTAATGTGTCTTAAATTGCAACAACATATACCACACTTAAAAAAAAAAAGAGGTCTAATGCATCTTCATTTGTAGCAATGTCTAATTCTTAGTTTTTTCTTTAGTGTAGTATTCCGTGGAATTTAGAAAACATTTATACAAAAAAAAAAAAAAATCTAATGCATCTTTTAGCAACATAGTGTATTATAAAAATGTATTATAAAAAAAAGCAGCAATGTAGTGTATTATAAAATAAAATAAAAAGTCTATTATAGAATTCTATTCAACTAATATTAGATTAACATTAGACTTTTTAATCATGTCAACTTCTAATTACAAAGATCAGCAAAAACTAATTAGATAAACCTAATCAGAATCAAATATCACTCCCAAAACTAATTAGATAAAACAGGATTACAAAAACTTCTAATTAAACTGAATTACAAGGACCAAAAAAAACTAATTAGATAAAGAGTAAAACACATAAAACATTAAAAAAAGAAAAAAGAAAGGAGAAGATGAATTTGATCACAATTGAAATCTTATTTGCATCAAATACCACTTCCAAATATTAATATTTTATTATTATATATTGACTCCTTTAATTTTCAAACTAAGTTTCTCTCTCAGTTTTTTTTTTTTTAATCTTTCTCTCTCCCTCTCCTAGAAGCAGTTTGACATGGAAGACATCACTACCACCATAGGCAAGTATTTTTTTACACTTTACATGCACTTGATTTTTCTTTCAAATATGCATATAGTTTACACTTTACATGCACTTGATTTGTCTTTCAAATATGAATACAGTTTAGTTGTGTATTTTATAATCATTAGCAAGATTAAAATGAAAATCCATTATGAGTTTACGACTATCAAGATATGTAGATTCAGCCAACAAAAAGTAAAGAAACACTATTCTTACAAATAGATCATATAAGTAATGAATAATTGAAGGTAACCAATATAGTCATACATTTATTTTACCTAATAAATTTGTATCAAATTACAAATTTATCGGCTTCAATTTTATACATTTATTTTATAATAAATTTGTTTCAATAAACTAATCTTCTTGAATTATGAATATTTCAACAAACCAAGATGCTAATGCTACTGCAATAAATTTGTTAAAAAAAAAACTGCAAACTCATCTACTTCGATTGCACACATTTATTTCATAATAATTTTGTTATGAAATACAAATGAAGGTAATAAACTTAGTCGTGTATTTTTCATATCATTTTCTTTGCAAGTACTTTTTAACATTTTTTTTTTTTACTTTCCTTAATTGTATCTTTATTTATTTAGTCAATGACAATTCCTGTAATCCTACTAAAATATGAAAATTTTAAAAGATAAATTTTTTAAAACTAAATCATTATCTTTTGAAAAAAATGATTTTAATTGTTTGCACTATTTCATTATGTTTACTTATGCAAAAATCTATATCAGTTATGCCCACCTTTATCTAAAAACAAGGTTATGAACAATTTTTTATTTTCATATTTTTCTTCAAGTATATTTACAACTTGAGAGTAGATCATAGGGAAAATTTTGATGAGATTTTATATTAGAGTTTAACTTGTAACTGTACTATCGCTTAGTGGTAAAATCAGTCAGACAAAAAAAAAAAAAAAAAACTGCTAAACGATACGTTAAGGATGCCTACAATGAAAACTACAAGTTCTCTTTTCCTCTCCAAAATTATTTAACTCTATCATTTATTTTATTTTATTTTTTATATTTCATTATACACATATATTTGATAGGATATTTTTCTTTTCTTTTTTTGTATTTCATAATACACAAATATTTGATAGGGTGAAATTCAGTGCCTCCACCTTCGCTTTCAAAGAAAAAAAAAATCAATTCTCATGCAAGTCTCTCTACTTTTATTTTTAATGTTTAGTAATATTTATATTTTAATGTTTAATAATTTAAGTTTTTCTTAATTCTTAACTATTAAATTGTGGTTACTACTTAATTAAGCTTTCATATTCATTTTTATCATTTTTAATTATTGAATTCAAGATTTTTTTTTCATTTAAATATGCGGTAGTGATTACTTAAGCTTTATAGCTTACTATATTATTTTGCAAACTCTTTTTTATATTCTTTTTAGCTATCTCTTTTTTTATATTAGTTACATAGTTAATTTTGGACTTACATATAATTTTTTTAAACTTAATCTTACACACATGCATTCATTATATAACTTAAACTAAAAGATTACTTCTCTTTACTTTGTTTTAATTATATATTTTCTTATTTTCTTTAGTTTACATATGATTTTTGATTAAGTCGTGTATCGCACAGGCATGATACTAGTACATATCAGATGTAGAACGCTAACATTGTCAAGCCAAGGTAAATTTCAATGTGCATCACTCTAATGAATTGAAAAGGGTGAGAATGAGCTAGCGCTCCCACACTCAATTCCTTCCAATGATTTACACATTGCCTTCATCCTATATATAATTTTGTGATAGTTGTCCCCTTAAGTGTATCAACATTAAATTTATAAGCATATAGATAAGAACAAGACTTGAGACATGATTTAACTAAAATAACTCCACATGAAAGAGGATCAAGCAATTTCCTTGGCATCTCTTGGTGTTTCCCGTTGAGACGTTCATGGTCCAATTCCCCCCCCCTCAAACTATCAAGTTATTAAAAAACAAAATGACCAACAAAGTTAACTAATAGACCATCTTAAATATTAGTGACTGTTTGACTATATATTAACACCATTAACCACCACACCCTTTGTGTAATGATCACTCCACAAGTATAAATGTTTATGGAGTGTGGGGAGGCAAAAGCTAGGGTTCAAGTCTTGAGGAAAGAGTTTCACATACATATACACTTAGGGTGTGTTTGTTTGGAGGTGGAATAGGAGAAATTATACAGTCCTTATGGTGGACCACGTCACTTGTCCACCATTCCACTAAAAGACTTCCACTTATATAAAATTGTTGGGTCAATAATTAGTTTTTGTTTAAAATTTTCGTACTCAGCACTTTTAAACAGGTGAGAGTCTTTTAGTGGAATGGTGGACCACGTTACTTGTCCACCATGAGAACCTTATAATTTCTCATGCAATAGGGTGGAGGGAAAACTTTGGAGAGAAAAATAGGAGAGAAGATGGGCTTGTGTGTTGTTTGGTTGGGAGGAGGGGAAGAAAACTTGAAGGTTGGAGTCGGGCATTTTTCACTTGGGCCCATACAAAATTTTTATTTTCGAAATTGAGAGAAAAGGGGGATAAAAATGTCTATTGTATGTAAAATACAAATCTGTCCCAACATTTTTTGCTCTCACCTACCTCCACCTAACCCCAACAACTCTCATCAATCTTCGTTTTTCTGCCTCTTCATTCCAAACTGTTCACATATTTTGTTGAATAGTACTTGGGCTGAATAGTACTATATATATATAGATATTATAATATAGTATATATATTAGATTATATTATATATGATAACAAAGAAAAATAATATAAATTTATATGTATGATGTATTAATTTTTATATTATTTAATAGGTATAAATAAATATATTTCTTACCTATTATGTAACAAGAGCATAAGAATCAATTTATATAAATTATATTTTCTATCCTCCTACTTTTATCTTCAACCAAATAAAAGAGTTTTTCACCCTCTTATTTTTCCATCTCTTCAACCAAACACAAGGGAAAACTAAATTTTTTATATCCTCTCACTTTTCTATCCTCCCACTTTTCCACTCCTTCAACTAAACGGACCTCTAAGGTGTGTTTGGTAGAGTGGATTTTAGGGAGGATGAAAAAAAGAAGAAGAGAGAAAATGATTTACGCACTGTCTTCATCCTATATATAACTTTGTGATAGTTGTCCCCTTAAGCATATCAATATTAAATTTATATGCATCTTGATAAGAACAAGACTTAAGACACGATTTAACTAAAATAACTCCACATGAAAGAGGATCGAGCAATTTCCTTGGCATTTCTTGGTGTTTCCCATTGAGATGTTCATGGTCCAATTCACCCCCCCCCCTTCACCATCAAATTATTAAAAAAAAAAAGGACCAACAAAGTTAACTAATAGACCATCTTAAATATTAAATAATTGGTGATTGTTTGACTATATAATAACACCATTAACCACCGCACACTCTTGGTGCGATGATCACTCTACAAGTATAAGTGCTTGTGGGATGTGAGAGAGGGGGCAGTAGCCGGGGTTCAAGTTTTTAATAAAGAGTTTCACACACATATACACTTAGGGTGTGTTTGTTTTGAGGTGGAATATGGTGAATAGAAAACTTTGGAGAGAAAATGGGCTTGTGTGTTGTTTTGTTGGGAAGAAGGGAAGAAAATTGGAAGGTTGGAGCCATGCATTTTTCACTCGGGCTTACACAAAACTTTTCTTTCCGAAATTGAGAGAAAAGAGGGATGAAAATGTGTGTAAAATACAAATCTGCCCCAACATTTTTTGCTCTCACCTACGTCCACCTAACCCAATAACTCTCATCAATCTTCGTTCTTCTGCCTCTTCATTCCAAACCCTTCATAGATTTTGTTGGATAGTACTTGTGTTAAATATATATATTATATACGAAATCAAAGAAAAATAATATAAATTTATATGTATCATGTATTAATTTTTATATTATTTAATTTAATGAGTATAAATAAATCTATTTCTTGCCTATTATGTAATAAGGGCATAAAAGTCAATTTATATAAACTACATTTTCTATCCTCCCACTTTTATCTTTCACTAAACAAAATAGTTTTCTACTCTCTTACTTTTCTATCTCTCCAATCAAACACACACAAGGGAAAACTAAATTTTTTCTATCCTCTCACTTTTCCACTTCTCCAACTAAACGGACCCTTTAGGGTGTGTTTGGTAGAATGGATTTTAGAGAAGATGGAAAAAAAAGAAGAAGAAAAGAAAGTGAGGAGAGAAAACTTTTTGGAGAGTGTTTGGTTGGGAGAGGAAGAGAGGAAAATGATGGTAGGGTTCATGTGTTTTCTCTCCAGGCCCATTAAAAAGTTTTCTCTCCAAAATAGAGAGAAAACTGAGTGAGGGGAGTTTGATAGATATATGACAAAAATGCCCATTTACATTTGCACATGAGCTTAGTCCAATACATTCTTCTTGTTGTTGTCGTTGTTGTTGTTGTTGTTGTTGTTGTTGTTGTTTTTTTTTTTTTTTTTTTTTTTTGGGGTCTGGACATTGGCTTCTTCTTTCTTTTCTTTTTAGTTTATTTTTCTTTTTTCCTGGGGCAGGCTTTGTCCAACGTTGCTCTTCGTTCTCATTTTCTTTTTTCTTTTTTTCTTTTGTGTTTTTTTGTTTAGACATATATATATTTTTTGTAGACATGATTTTTATTTTTTAAGAAATTTGGGTGATTGCATTTTTTTTTGTCATTTTTTAAAATTGAACATCATTTTTTAATAAGGGTATATGAATAAATTTACACAAACTCACATTTTCCATCTCTTCACTCAACCATACAAAAAAAAAGGAAAATTAAAATTTTTTCTATCTTCCCACTTTTCCACCCTCCCATAATTTTTTATCGTTACACTTTTTCACCCCTCCAACCAAACGGACCCTTAGATTAGGTTAGAGTATAATTTATATCTTGTATAAAAAAAAAAAAAATAACACCATTAAACTACATGCTTCTGCCATAACTTTTTTTCAATCACCGAGTTTTTGGAGACACCATTGAATATATTAGGTAATTTTTTCTTTAGGAAATATTATGAGGTAAATTTATCAGCTGATGAAAGGAAAGTTTTTCTTTCTCCAATTATATGACTTATATTTTTATTATACAGGGAACGAAATATAAACCAAGGGGGCCACGGCGCCAAAACAGTTTAAAACTTTAAATAGTTTTTTTTGTTGGGAGACAAAAGATTAAAAAAAAGTATATTTACTATCTAGAGACAAAAGATTATTAAATTTGGATTAAAATTTATTCCTGGCCCCTCCATATTGAAAGTTGACCCAACAAATTAAAAAAACTAAAAGTCCCTTAACATTTTCTAGTCGCCCGTGACCTCTCTCAAAATAAATAAATTAATTAATTAACTTGTTTGTGATAAATCCGTAAGTGTTATTCGAATCAACGCGTTTCTCTCTTTTTAATTATTTTTTTATTTTACAGTATTAAAATTATTGTTATTGGTATTTGGAAACGATTTTGTGTATGGCAATTTGGTTGGTCAGTGTTTGGAACACAAAGGGAGAAGTTTGAAACTTTCATGTTGTCAAATTGTTGCTCGTCTCCACCTAAAAACGACTCATTTAATTTCTTAAAATAAAAATTATAGGAAAATTAAAAAAAAAAATTTACAGATCCGTGGTCAAAATTGCTAATTGGTTAACAAAGTGCCTGCAAATGGGAAAAATATTATTCTGAAATACAATGAGTTTTATTCTCATATATCCTGCTGACTTGTGCTTCCTAATATATAGGCTTGTTCATGAGACATTTTACTTGATTTTAGCTATGTTGACATCACGGTCATTTTGGGCTTACAAAATGGTGTGTCGACACTCTATTTTGCATCTCTTATGACTCAAGTTCCTGTTTCTAAGAGCATATTCTACTGAGGACCTTGTCAAGAATACTAATAAAGCATTCTCATGAATTACAATGTTTTCTTCTTTTCCCCAAAGAAACTTAAAAAAGGTAAAAAAAAAAAAGAAAAAAAAAAAAAGAACAAATCAGCAAGAAGTAGAATTACTGAACTACCATCAACTCAATTGGCTGGTTGGCCTTGGCATACTTTCTTCAAGTACAAGGTGGAAGGTATTTGAAAATTTATGAGAAATTTTCTCAAGCACCAAGCAGAAATCACAAGAAGAGTATCCCATATGTTGGTTCTCAATGATTATCCATTGTTCTTCCACTCATCATAGTCAAAATTACCACCCTCAACACCACCAAATCTGAGAACAAGAATCCGGTCAAAACCCAAATTTGGATACTTGAAAACCTTGAAGATTTTGAAATTTTGTAAGGGTATTTCTATTCATGCTCCCCCTGCCTTGTTATTAGAGAACTCGTCCACATCCATAAACCATAGTTGGTCTTCCTCCTGCCCTGTTTTTGGATCAGCCTCTACCCTTTCACTTTCAGGTTCTATCTCTTCGAACTCTACCACAAAGTTTGACGATGCTTGTTCTTTGATAGCTATCTTTGGGCAATAACTCGCTTAGTTCAACTGACCATTGCATGAGACAACTAGTGGCATCTAGCCTATAGAAGAACTTTTTAAGCAGGTGGTCAATCATTACAACAATGATATGTGGACATAGAAATAAGGTACTACACCTAAGAAATTGTATCTAAAATCTTATGTTAATTTCAATAGCTATTTTCTTAGAAATCACCTTATAAATAGCATTACCCAAACCAATAGGTCTAAAGCTTATTAGCATTTAAAGCACTATCAAATTTGGGTATTAAAGCAATAAAAGTGTGATTTACCTCTTGCTAACATGACTTTATTCTCCAAAATTGGCATTAGCATTTATAAAACACAACAAACATGATTGCTTTGAGACTTCCCAAGCTGAACATGGCTTAAATTAACTCAGCATTTTCATATTTTGTGATGGGCTGAGGAATAAGACCCTTCAAACCATAGAAAACTGAGGAGAAGATGTGAAAAGAACCTAAAATTGATTTATGAAACTAGCTCCAATCTACTCTGGCTGATATCCTATTGCCACTGCCATCTTTGAGAAAGTCAAAAAGAATTTCGTAGAAAGATGAAAAACTTACAAAGATTAGCTACTGTCAGCCACATTACCCTTATTTTTTTTTTCTTCCATAGCTATTCCTCTTTGGTAAGAAGCTCAAGAAGTTCTTGTTCAAGAATCTTTCAATATCAAGGGTAGTTGAAGATGAGGGCTGCTTTTGCAGTTCTGAGACCTGGGCTTCTTCTATCTTGGCTTGTATAACATTCAATAAGATTATAATTAAAGAGCAGAGAAAGATTAATGAGAAGGTTGTGGACTGGGGCTAGTTACCCACTTTCTTGCAAGTTATACCTTCATTTTGCCCAGGTTTATGAACGATAACCTCACCAAGCAAAATTCTAAGTCTGCTGTCTGCATTAGCCAAATGGTATGCTTGCTTCCAACTTTGGGGTGAGGCAAAGACAAACTTTTAAGCATATTAAAAAATAATAGGAACTCAAATTTGGCCAACAGGTTGGTGGTTGGTACACATTTACTCTTCCAGAAGACTTGTTTTGTCTTCCTAAATGCACTATGTACTGGGAACAACAGGTTGTCACTGCTTTTAAGAGAGAGCATTTTTTTTTTTTTGATAAGTAAAAGCCTATTGATCTCAAAAAAGGTGAAACACCCTAATACACAGGGTGTGCACAAGGGGTCAAACAATCAACAACGAAAGTTACAAGAATCTAAGAAATCAAGAAAGGATGAAAATGATTGGTTCCGCAAGGCAGCCAACCAATCCATTAAAGTTCTAATGAAAAATAGCTTCAAGTCTGATACAAATCTCTCCTTATCTTCAAAGTACTGACTATTTCTCTCCCTCCATAGGCACCACAATAAGCAATGAGGAACCATAAGCCATACATACTCATTTCGATGGCGGCCAAAACTTCCTTGCCAACAAGCTAAAAGCCCCACTACAGATTGCGGCATAACCCAGCTCACTCCAAACAACCTGAACACCATAACCCACATATCCATTGCAACCGGAAAATAAAGAAAAAGATGATCAACCGATTCACCATTACACTTGCACATATAGCACCGGTCCAATACCCAAAGCTTCCTTCTTCGTAAATTGTCAATCGTTAAGCATTTTCCTAAAGCAGCAGTCCAAACAAAGAAAGCTACTCGAGAAGGAATCTTCTGCTTCCAAATGTTTTTTCAAGGAAAACAATAGTCATTAGGGCCCACTAAGAGATTGTAATAATCCCTAACCGTGAAACCCTTCCTTCTATCAGATTTCCAGCACAACTTACCCTTCCTTCTAATATACTACAGTATCTTTATCCATTCCATTCTAGTGAATACGTAGTAAAAAAGTGTATATTGTGTAAAGACAATATATTCTGAAGCTTTCAAAATCTGCATGGTAAACCAATTAGCAATATGAAAAAAAAACAGAGCTTTCTAAGGGTAAGCTTTGCAAATGATGGATCATGAAGATAGTATACATCATTCAGAAATTATGTCAGAGATAAAAAGTTATAGATACGTCATAAATGACTCTAGCAATGAACTGCACAATTTTTGTGTGGATAAACATATACTGAGCTGGAAAATCTAAATTATAAGTGTTGATGTAGCTCACAACATTCTTCAAGTGGTATGTGATCATTGTGACTGTGGCTTTCATCTTTGTTTGCTATCATAGGCAGGGAGGGATATAACTCTGGACAAGGGAATAAAAGCTTCAGACGAAAAGCATCAACTCCATTCAAGTAGTACCGGAAGAGCCGTTTTGCCCTAATAAACCCCAGACGGCCATACAGTGCTAATGCTCCTTTATTTGTGACTTCTGCTTCCAATGTTACCTTCACAAAGTAATAATGATAATAAGAAAGAAGATTAAGCAAAGAACAATAATAAGCATGAGCCAGTATATTCCCTGCTGAACATTGCTAGAAAAAATGACAAACCCAAAACCATGAATCATACAAAAGAATAATTGTAGTTGGGATATGTTTGTGCAAAAGAAGAAAACATCACTATTGGTATCCTCGTGGAAGCACACCCATAGTCCATTAACCAAGTCATTCAATTTTAATATTTTGAATGGACCAATCAATTAAATATGCCATTTTCAGATGTATATATCAATGGGGGGGGGGGGGGGGGAGCAATAGCAAGAAACAGTAATGCAGGCCATGGTTTAGAAAACAGAATGAGATGGGAAGCCATCATTGCTCCATCAATTTACAATTCCATTGTCCTTCTCTGCTTTACTTTACGAGGATGAAGGGAAAGAGGTAAAAACAAAATAAATACTAATAAACCACTTAGGAAACCTTAAACAAGTTTGCAAAATCCAAGCTATTCATTTAAACTTGGTTACTTTCTCTGTATGGATCATCATCTTCAACAATTAATTATGGAGGGGTATTTTGGAATAAATCGACACAGCATAACACACAATGGTAACATTAGAATCCACATTGACATACCTCTTCACAACCAGATTCCATCATCACTTTGATAGATCTGGTAACAAGTTCTGTAGCTGCAACATAAAGGAAATCTTAACTTAGATTATAATAATACAAAATTGTATAGCCAATAAGATGTACCTCACTAAAGTTTTAGAGACACACTAAATCATAAAAGTACTTAATAGTGCATAGATATTATGAGAAACCAGTAGCCTCAAAATTGCACTAGACCATCATTCCTAAGTAACTCAACAACTTAAATATAAGAAATGCATAATCACCAAACAATCATTACATATGTTACTCAACTAAATGGAACAAGATTCTCTTCACTTCAAGTCCTATCAATTTAGTGCATTACTGCATTTCACGGTTAAGATTTTATTTTATGAATCTAGTATTGATGACGTGACAGTAGGCACACCTTTAGATTTTTAAAATTTAATCAAAACCATGAAATGGACAAGACTTGAAATTTAGAAAAAACTTTTCCCATGAATGACATCTCATTCTTCATGATGCTTTCTCCTTACAAGCTCACCCCATATCTAAGAGTTCTACACACACACACACACACACGCACAAACAATTAGACACAGCCACAAATAAAACAAAATAAAATCCAGGATGATCAAAATGCAATTAACATAATTAGTTCAATGAAGTTCCATCCCAGTAATCAGATTGGATGGAAGGGAAAAGTTACCAATGCCTTTGCCTCTATAAGGCTTGATGACAACCAGCATAGCAATGTAGCCTCTGAACGTATTTCGATGCTGACCCATCTTACACACCACCGTCCCCACGCACTTCCCATTGTGAAAAGCCTAAACCCACATGGAGAAAAATAACCAAACGAATTACAGAGTGAGAAATTTTGGGTTTTGAAAGAAACCCAGTAGAAGTGAAAGTAAAGGGTACCAGGAAAGAGAGTTGAGGCCATAGATAGACGAAGTAACGGTAGGTGAAGATGGAGTAAGGTTCACTGAGTTCTTGGTCAACAAGGGACATGACAAGGGGTAGATGGTGTTCACCTCCATAGCTCACGTACTCTATTTGCGATGCATCCAATTCTGATTTTGCCGTTTCTGTTTCTTCTTCTTCATTCTTTCTTTCCATTCCTCCTCCTCTCTCTCTCTCTCTCTCTCTCTCTGCACTCTGTGTGCACTCTGTTGGTGTAGGGTTTGAAGTACTGGGCTTGGTGTGAGAAAGAAATCAAAGAACATGGAGTTTGGGCTCTTTATGGGCCTTTACTTATAAGGGAGAAGAATATGTCCATTTCAGAGGCCTAAATACTCTACTCCTTCGAAAAAAAGGCCCAATTTTCAGCCCAAAAATAAATAAGGAAAAACAGACTAAATCAAATAAAAACGACTTGCTATGACCATTTGGTCCAACCACAGGTGCTTGCTCCTTTGTTAACTGAGAGTTTTATTGAAGGTTGATGTGGTAATTCAGCGTTAATAATATTTTTTGTTATATTCAATACAAAAAATATCTTAGCATGCAATCTTCTAGAAATTTGAATGTGATTCAAAAATGAATTTTCATTAAATTATGTGTTTTGTAAGTGCCTCTTTTTATGAGTATGTATTTTTATGGTAAAGAAAGCATAAACATGACAGTTGATTGTTGTAAGTTGTAAGTGTGGATGCATCTTTTTTGTGTTGTAGAGATATCTGTACTACTATTTAAGGGGCTTTTCCTGTTTGGACCATATTTTTTTTTGTTCCAAAATACCCCTACACCTTAGGTTTAAGTAGAGACAAAACTAAATAATAGTTTGGTAAAAATACATGTCTAACTTGCACTAAAACATTGCCTACAAAATAAGAACACACTTCCACTAACCCATTTCTTCAAAGCAATTGTACGTTTATTGTTTTTTTTTTATAAAATAAAAAAATAAGTTAAACACCCCACGTTTATCCAAAACAAATCTAAATATAAAAAAAAAAACTAAAGGACAATCCGGATTTTTTTTTTGGTTCTAAAATACCCTCACATTCCTATGTTTAAGTAGATACAAAACTAAAGAAGAATCTAGTAAAAATATAAACTTAACTTCTACTAAAACATTGCCTAAAAAATAAGACCACTTTCCTATTGATTTTCAAATTTATTTATCCACTTATAAATTAGATTCTCAAAGTAAAAATTATATATATAATAAAAAACATAGATTTTTTTTTTTTGCTACTAACACTAAAAAAAGAAAGAAAGTCTCATCTCACGCGAAGCGCTTGTGATGAGGCTAGTTGTTTATGATATTTCTTACTCTTGTTTGGAAATTTGGAGTATTGTTGCCATTTCCTTCTTTAAAAATATATTGAAACACTTATTTTGGGTTCTTTATGGGCCTTTACTTATGAGGCAGAAGAATAGGTAATTTTAAAGGCCGAAATACTCTCACCCTCCAAAAAAAAGGCTCAATTTTCAGCCCAATAATAAATAAGGAAAAACATACTAAATCAATAAATAAGACTTGCTATGACCATTTGGCCCAACCACAAGGTGCTTCCTCCCTTGCTATTTGTGAGTTTAAAATACACTTACAGGAAATAATAGTAGAAACAAGAATTTTCCAAGCAGAAATAGACGAAAGGTTACCAAATAAGAAGGGGGTAGGGAAATCTAACGGGAATTTTAAAGCTAGAAAAATAATAAGTTTTGAATACAATTTGAAAGGGACAACCATTTTATAAGCAAAAGAAAACACTATTTAACTAGTGAATATATATATATACACACACACATATATATCTTAGCAAGCGATCTCCTAGAAACTTGAATGTGATTTGAAAAATGAATTTTCATGTATTTCGTAAGTGCCCTTCATGAGTATGTATTTTGATGGTAAATAAATCATAAACATGACAGACGAATGTTACAATTGATAAGGGTGCATGCATCGGTTTTTTGTGTTGTATAGATATTGTTTATGATATTTATACTACTATTTAAGGGGCTTTTCTTGTTTGGATTCCTTATTTTTTAGTTCAAAAATGCCCTTATAGTCTTATGTTTAAGTAGAGACAAAACTAAAAGACAATTCGGTAAAAATGCAACGCTAACTCCAACTAAAACATTGCTTTTTTTTTTTTGAACATAACATTGTCTAAAAAATAAGACCACTCTCCTATTGATTTATTCACTTATAAATTATATTTTTAAAATAAAAATTATATATACATATAAACTAATTAAATACAGTTTTTTTTTCTACAAGATAGGACCACTAAAAAAAAAGCCTCATTGCAAGCGCGAAGCGCGTCACATGCTAGTTTCCCTTACTCTTGTTTGAAAATTTGGAGTATTGTTGCCATTTCTTTCTTTAAAAATATGTTGAAACACTTATAGAGGTAGGCAATTTCCCTTCAAAGTGGTTAATTCCTCTATCAGTGTGCATGACACACACCCACAAACATGGAACATTGCTGGTGCACCAAACACGAAACGCTATCGATGGATTTTGCCCACACAAATGCAGAGCTTTGTAAAATATGGCCATAAGAACTATATAATTTAGGAGATACATATCTTTGCGTGTTTAATTAAGTATGTATATTCCTTATCAAAGGCCAAACCACATTGCTCCAAATTATTTGGTGGCATCTAGATTATGATTAGCAAAACCAAAAAGCGTAGTTGCTTTGATTTATGTTGAATTCTGAGTACATTATCATATTAACTCATTGACAATTCACAATTTTCAAACTATGAGTTCTATTTTTTCAATCAATCAAAACCACTGCTACCAGCCACTAAAGTCAAGTGTTTTCACTTATTTTACATTTGAATAACATTATAAGAGATAGTTAGAATTAGCTACCATCTTTGAACGAGCATCTCTAGGGGGGGGGGGGGGGGGGGCCTTTTAGAACTTTTTGGATAGAATGATCAATTATGATTTTGAATTGGTGGTAACCACTTTTAAAACTTATCCCCCAAACATACGTGCGTCATCATTCAAGTGGCTGATATCCCCGACAAAAAAAAAAAAAAAAGACTTTTATACATAGAATTTATTTTTTTGTGTCAATTTGTGTAAATGAGTGATAGGAAGAAATTTCAATTATTTTAGATTTGTATTTGGATACTTGAATTTGGATTTGGATTTGGATTTGGATTTGAATTTAAAAGTGATGGATTTAAAATGCCTTAATTTCAAATCTATAAATATATTTAGCAAAACGATAAATTCAAGTGTGAGATTCACCCTTTTATAAATTGCAAAACAAAAAATTATATTTAAATACTCTTACTAAACAGACCCTAAGTATGTCATATGAATTTCTAAAATGCTATGAATTTAGTAGTTATTTCAAATTTAAAAATTTTAAGGTTTAAAATATTTAGTAGATTTGTCAAATCCAAATCTTTAACCATTTGTAATCTATTCAAACAAAGTATTTGAATTTTAATCACCTAAATCCAAATTCATATGTCCAAATTCTGCCATCCAAGCAAGCTATTAGGTTGTGTTTGGAAACATGGATTTGGATTTTAAATTAAGAGATTTGAAACGACTTGATTTCAAATCTATTGATTTTAAAAGTTATTTTGTTCCAAACATTTTAAATGTTTAAAATCTTTTGTAGATTTGTCAAATCTAAATCATTGACATTTTTTTAACTATCCAAACAAGATATTTGGATTTCAATCACTTAAATCCAAATTCAAATGCCCAAATCATATCATCAAAACACACCATTAGAGAATTTTAGTCAGGACTTGAGGGGTCAAAATTCTGTATATAAATTTCACCTAGAAAAAACTTACTGCAATTCCAGATTTTGATCTATGATTTGGAGTGAGAATAAATTGTTTTGAAACAACCAATGGTAACCTTCTCATTGAAGTGAGGATAAGCTTTTGAGCAACGAACATTTCACTATTGCTAGTCCACCTTCACTCCACCAAGGGAACCGCTTGTAGTTAAACTCAACAATTATAAGTTGCGTTAAGTTCATTGACGGAGAGTACTGCAAGTTGCCCAACCACGTTAGATTCTTCATTGTACAAGGTCTTGTGCTACTCAATGGTGTGTCCGTGTGTATGACCATAGCACCTGCCTTGGGTTCATCATTATTTTTAAACAAATGAACAGTTACTTATTTTAGTTGATGAGAGGGGGAATTGAATTTTTTTTGATAGTTTGATAGTTACAAAAATAGGGGATAATTGCGAGGACTTAATACCTGGTTTTAAAAACCGGATCGGAGGCAAAACCGAATTTGCCTCTGGTTCCCGGTTTTAACCGGTTTTTTCTGATTTTAGGCAATTTTTTTGGGACCAGACTGGCCTCTGATTTCCAGTTCAGTTTTTAAAACAAAGGAGGACTATGAAAGGGTCTCGTGCATGCCATGTAGTTCTGCAAATTTGTTTATGTATTTTTTGTAGTGGGTGTGTGTTGAATGTTAATTCAATTGTTGTATTTATGTATGAAAATATGGTTTAATAGTGAGCTTAACGATTATCATATACTTTTTCAATTTTTTTCTTATATTTAGGTTAGTATAATTTTTTTTATGCATATAGTATCCAAATAAATTTAGGGCCATAAACAAATTATGCTTTGCTAAGTAGTGAATGTTCGAGTTCGGCTTGGCAACAAGAGTAAAATTTTCAAGTTCAACTTGAGCTCGAATCAAGCCTACAAACAATGTTTGAACTTGAGCTCATCAAAAAGTCCATAAGCTTGAATTTGTTAGCTCGACTTAATTCATTAATCAAGCAGAACTTGAGATTCAACATGAGTACATTATCAAATGCTTAAGTCTCCAAAAATCAAGTAAGCATAATTAATATACCAATTACATCATGCTTCTAATCCTACATGTGTATTTGCAATCATTTAGATTACTACTTTACATAATTATATCCATACATTCATCTCTCATTTTGCTATTTTCACCTCACTTTTCACTCCACCTTTGTTTACAACTAATTGTTTTTGCTTCCTATAAGCTAATTTAGGACTTAAACAAAGCTTTCAACTTTCAAGTACCTATGGTATTGTGTTCTTGCACCCTTTCCATTTTAGGGAAGTGTTTTTAGGTAGTAAACGCATTAAACCTTCCTTGTTCCATTGGAAGGACAAGTTTTCTATAGTCATTCCAAACCATAAAAATTCTCTTCCTTTTTCTAAATTTTTTTTTTAAAATGGGTTTTCTTTACGTTCACTCTCATTATTTTCATACTTCATTATCATGAAGACTAATTACTATGTCTAGATTTTCAAAAGCAGCCATTTGTTGACTCTCCGCTTCACAATTCTACATATTAACATCTCAAAACTTATATGAATAAACAAGAAATCAACTTTGATATAACATTTAAAGAACTTATGGCACATATCACAAAACAAAGCTAATATAACAGGTTCAGTAGCTACCCAGACAAAGGACTCTAAACCTCAACAAAAAAGAAAAAAGAAAAATAGAACTTCATTCCAATTTATACACCAAACTTCCAATTTACAAGCTAAGCTGCTATCAAACAAATACAATAAAAAAGAAGCTAGCGAGGTTTATTGAAATTTCAAAAACAACCATAAACTAAACATTAAGAATGTTAGAGATATATTTATATTAGCCCAATAGTATATGCACAAAGCCAATCCTAATATGTGTGCAACAAGCTAAGCTCTTACGTGTACTAGAAGTCTACTAATTATAGGATTTAGCATACTATATATACTCATGTTGGGTTCATTGTAATACATGATTTACACTACACTTTTATATAATAAAAATGTAAGCCTTAAGGGTTTTCTCTGTAGATGTAAGTTGAGAAATTGAACTATGTAATTCTCATGTTTTCGTATTATCTATTTTATGCTTCTGTTTGCACATATATTTTAGCATATTCAACATGATATTAGAACAAATATTCAACAAAGATGTTTCTAAGTTATCAAAGAAACTACAATGGCTAACAACTATAAAAATATGTAAACATTTTAAGAATTTTAAACCAAAGAGAGATAGAGAGAGAGAGAGAGAGAGAGAGAGAGAGAGAGAGAGAGAGTTGAATTCTTTGAGAAAAGTAAAAACAAAAACAATTGAAGTGAAAGAGAGAAAAGATGAGGCAACTCAAGGAAGCCTAGAGCTCTAGGATATAGAGTATGCTGATGAAAACATAATAACAATGGAAATAACAAAAAAAAAAAAAACCTGAATAATGCTTTTGAATATTAATTATTTGGAGATAAAAAATACACAACACTATTTAAATTAAGGCGTGACACTCACTCTCACCTCCTCCCTCCACCTCTTCCTTGCGCACATATCTAGCCTAATTTTTTATTCAATATATGCTAACTCATTAATCACCACAATTAAAAAGAAAAAGATAGCCTCTCTCATTTTTAATGTGTGATTAAATATTTTACTAAATCCTTATCTTCCTTATTAACTCTCATATTTTTATATTTTAGTTGTATTATTAATTCATTTTAATTAGATAATAGTAATATACCCCAACAGAATACTAGAGTACTACTCTCATTTATTAGGGTCCGTTTGGATACAGCTGAAAACTGAAAACACTGTAGTAAAATAAATTTTAAATGTGTAAATAGTCCCGTGGGACCCACTTTTAATTAAAAAATTGCTAAAAAGTACATGAACAGTGCATGCACAGTTACTGCACATTACGTGTACAGTGATTTGTCTCCTTGAGATGAGACGTGTAGCAGGAGGAAAAAAAAGAGAGGAGGAAAACGTTGAACACTAGATGCGTTCAGTACAATTCAAACCAAGCCTTAATTAAAAAAAAAAATAGAATACTAGAGTACTAGACAGAAACATTGAGGATGACTACATGAAAATAGCTAAAGAAGTCTAGAACGAGCTAAAATGAATGGTAATTACTAATTTGCTAAAAACACCCGTTTGGTAATAATGTTTAAGTATTGTTATTAGTTTTCAGTGTTTTGAAAATATATGTTTAAATATTATAAAAGTACATACTAGAGGTATTATTATTATTTAAATACTGAAAATTATTATTTAAATAGCAATGCTAGACAACCTCATAACCAAGGTGGGGGGAGGTTTGGCCAAGTTAGGTAAGGCAAAAAGTTAAAGTAACGAGAGAGAGAGAGAGAGAGAGAGAGAGAGAGAGAGAGAGAGAGAGAGAGAGAGAGAGAGAGAGAGAGAGAGAGAGAGGGTTTCGCCTTAAAGATGAGAAAGGACCCATAAAGGATGGGGTTACATTAGATGCATGGTGGACGCATGGCCCACTTAGATGAAAAAAAAATGGCTTCATGTCTAGTCAGCTAAGAGCGAATAAAAAAAAAAAGTATATTGGTCTCAAGTGGGACGTTTAAGTTTAAGTTGTTTTGAATTAAGTACTATTGTTCATGAACAATATTTTTAATTTTATTTTGACTCTACTTGTTTATTAAGTAAGCTTAAAACTAAGATTTAAGCTTGACTTCTATATATATATATATATATATATATATATATATATAAACATAAATGAAGTTTAATTTAAGTGTATATATGTGTAATTTTTTTGTGAAAATAGGAAATATGGCTCTTGTCCTCACACCTCACAAACATTTATACTTGTAGAATGACCACCATGTGAAAGATGTGCAGTGGTAAAAAAGTCTTTTATTGAGCCAAACATGAACCATTTATGAATCACTTAATTTCTTACAACCCTACAAACAATGAATTATATATTTGATTAAATGATAGAGTTGCAGACACTATCATTTTTAATTCTCTATGCAAAAACACAACATTTTGAATGTGTTGCACACAAACTTTGGACTTTTTTTTAAAAGACAAGTTACCAGTAACCGACACCTTTGTTCTCGGTAGAGCTTTTTTTTTTTTTTTTTTTTTTTTTGAGTTTATCAGAACTATTTTGACACATTCTTCATGCCCCTTCAAAATTCAAAAACAAATGTCTACCGCTACCGCATCATCATTAACTTTAATAATGTTTATCTATTACAGTAAACTATTGATAAGATAAAGTGATAAACACACGCTCAGGGAAAAAAAAAAGTAGTTCAGAAAAGGATAAGATAAACACATATTTCAAAGCCCAGCATTATCACTATGGTAATTTCGTACTCACACCACTCCACTTGTCTTTATGCTTCTCAAACAAAATCTAGCAGTGTAGCTGCTGCTGCTTATTACAAAAAACATTGTGGAAGGAGAAAATGAATGAACAACCAAAAGAGTTGACAGACAAGATGCCACCAAGTCATGGCTTCCCAGTAATTGGGGAGGTGTGTTTGAGCTTAGTCAAAAAAGTCCTCATGCATGTCCCTAAATTTAGGAAGCTCCCCTTAAAAGAAGGGATGTTAACATTATAAATATAGAAAGGATGGAGATGGAGATGGAAGGTATTTTGTATAGAATGATAGTACGTCATTATCACACATTTTTGAAGTGATGGTCATTGCACAAGTACAAAGCTTTTGTGGGGTAAAAAGAAGGTAATAAGGGTGGAATTCAAGTTTTTAGGAATGAGTTTTCAAGTTTTCAAAAAGAAGTTTAACATATATACACTTATTTAAATTTATATCTTGTATATAAAAAAAATACTATATCAACGGCATCAAAATCTAATAACAATTTTACATACATGTATCTTGTTTATTGAATTTTAATAAAGATAATGTGATGTCATTTAATACAAAATATTTTTTCGGACATTTAGACTGTGGACCGACATGGACGAGACAAACTCATGTAGTGAGTAGTGACTGTCCATCAGGGTTGGCTTATTCTCACTGAGGAGGAGTGCCTTTGCTGCTCACGGAACCTTTGCCGTGCACATCACATGCCTAAAGCCAAACCTTGCAAATTTCTTCTTTTAAGTATTTAATATTATTAATTAACTTGATTGCCTCTCGTCTATAAATAGACTTCAGACACGGCAACCAGATCAGAACATCGGGTTTAGGTTTGACCATGATTGGGTTTGGATGAAAAAACAGGATTTTTTTATTTGTTAAACAAGTAAGAACAGGTTAGACTAAACGGATTGTTATTCTTATTACTTTTATCCGGTTTTTTTATGGGGTTCAGTCAACATATGATTACACATGTAGCATTTTTATTTACATCATAAAAAATCTAATATAGCCTTAGTGTGTAATATAACCTTATATATATATATATATAAATGAATATTCGTCAATAAAAAAATTAAAATTTTATAACAGAAGCTTGGCCAGCAGATTTGGAATGAGTATAGTAAAACCATTTGTAAGAATCTAAGAAAAGCGCTCCATATTTGCTGTGCTTGAATACCCTAAAAGGATTAATTAAGTAACAACTGAGATTCTTCATAATCATTTATAAACTTATGGTTGCAATTATATAATATACCTTAAAATTAGTAGTTAGTACATCCTTGTACAACACACATTAAAACAATTATATCCAATAAAACTCACAATTTGTGGTATTACAATATTTAACCGTTCCACTTTTTTTTTTATAAATTTTATTTTTTATATGTGTTCAAGTGGATTAATGAGTTTGCATCCAAATTTACCAGGTTTATATTACTGTGGGAATTTATAATTGAAACAATAGCACTTTATATATATATATATATATATTGATGAGGATAGATATATTATTTACATTATCTATATTACGTACCATAGTAATAAAAATTATATTAGTAATTATGAAAAAGAAGCTTCTGTACTACATTTATATCATATATCTAAGCTCCCATTGGTTATAAAATTTAAAGATTCCAATGGCCAAACTTGCAACAATTTGCTCTATTTTTTATTATTATCTCTAAGGTGTTTATAGTTGAAGCTAGTGTGAAAATCAGCATTGTTAGAATTTTAAAACATTTTAGAAGTATATATTTGCACTTTTTTTTATTCACACGTTTTATGCATATTTCTTATTTCGTAATATTTGATTTTGAATATAAAATATTAAGGAAAGTGATAAAAAGTGGTCATGGGAGGTTAGTTCCCGTAGATCGGAGTGAGATTTCGACATTGCAACCAATAGGTTCATTGCACCTGAAATAAAAAATTGCAATTCAATTCACGTGGGATTAATTGTAAAATGACACCTGTACCCCTAATTAGTTTGGACGGAAAGGAAAGGAGAAGAAAGAGCACATAGTCTCTCTCGGAAAATGAACATTACCAAATGGACGGTCCAGACGTGGCAATGTAGACTTCTTAGATTACATTGTCTGGTAGAAAATCTTTTCCCTGATTTAGAATTCCAAATATTTCCTTTTCATTCTTTTTGGCACCTCTAGGAGACAAATATAACCTGACTTTAACGTGCATCAATGAAAACCCTGCAAGCAACCCCTTTCACTTCCCTTCTCTCTTTCTTCTTTCTTTCCATCTACTATTTTTTCTTTCTTTCTTTCACTCTTCCTTTTCCTTCCCTAATATGATCACTACTCTTTATTTCTCTTCTTTTTCTTGCTCTTATTGATCTTTCACAATCGATCACACACAATTTTCATTAGATCTGCCTTTTGATATGATCACAAGCCATAAACTACTAATCAAACAACTTAGAGAGTTTCATGAGCTAGAGCTACAAGCTTAGCCACAAAGAGATTAACAAGGTGGATCCGAGGCATGGTAAGAGGGCTCTTCCTCATGATGCATCGGAAGAGAAAAAGGAAGATCATGCCTTTTCTGTAGATTCATCAGCTTGGGTACTTCAAGATCCCTCAGCCCTGGTTTCATCTGCCTTTGCACCAATTATTGGCACTGGGGACAGCAGCCCAGCTCAGAGGCAAGCAGGCATGTTAGTTGGGTCAGAGTCTAGCATGAAAGAACCTGCCACTTCTAAACCTACACATGATCAAGGTAAGTTTTAATATATACTATATTAATTCCTATATAATACATATATTTTTAGATGAACATATTTCAAAATTATAAATCGAATCTAATTATTATCATATTTAAGAATGATTATATAGCTCATATATAGTACAATCTCTAGCTCTTGGCCTAGCTTACTAGTCATGGGATTCTTGTTTGAAGCATCCAATCTAACAAGGAAGCAAATTACCATGTCCATTAGTCCATGTGGCCTTGCTCACCATAATGATTGACATACATTAGTTGATATTTTAAAATTAAGATGATTTGGCTTTCTAATCATAATGATAAATATATATTGCAATCTGATCGAAATTAAACTGAGTTTGCCCTTGTCTGTTTTGAAAGAAAAAAAAAAAAAATCTAAAATGTATATAAATAACTAAAACTCAACAATACATAATCTTGAACTATGTACCAAGATATAATTATTTCAGTGATTAACTGGGTGCAATCACTCCCTATCTCACTTAATTAAACAAACCCCATAATTGTATTGTTTGAGTATTAATTCGGTTCTATTTCTTAGTCAACCATACAAAGTACAAACCATCTGCATGTAGTTACATGCTTTTAGTTTCTCCCGAAGCACATATATACCATAAAAAAAAGCCTCAAGCAAAGATATAAGACTGACACATTATTTAATGGATATATTTAAATTTGTAACATCTCATTTGAACAATGAACATTCTATTTCTTGACCATTCTAATGAGATGTTTTCGTGTTCTTGTAAAATAACCATAAGTGGTTACTGAAAAGCCTACCTCAATCTTTTCTTACATAAACATTATAACCTATATGTTTGATTATTATCATTACCAAAAGATCTTGCTATTTTATGCTATAATGTTGCACCTAATAATGTTTATTAAATTACCGATTATCTCAAAAGCTTAAACTATTAGAAAAATATTAATTACTTAACTATTATTCTAACAATGTTGTTCACTATTTTATGTGTGGATTTATTTATTTATTTGAATGTTACAATGGGAGAGGACATTTGAATGATTAATGTTTTTGTTAAAAATGCCAAAATGTAATAATTGAGTTACAAGACTCTTAACTATTTTGTTATTTCTGTAGTATTTTTCATTGGGTTTCAACATATGTAGCTTTTGGTCTCTCATTCTTGCATCTACATCTGATCCTAATAATGTTTGTTAAATTACCGATTATCTCAAAAGCTTAAACTGTTAGAAAACTGTGAATTTAATTACTTAACTATTATTCTAACAATGTTCACTATTTTATGTGTGGATTTATTTTTTTATTTGAATGTTACAATGGGAGAGGAACATTTGAATCATTAATGTTTTTGTTAAAAACGCCAAAATGTAATAATTGAGTTATAAGACTCTTAACGATTTTGTTATTTCTGTAGTATTTTTCATTGGGTTTCAGCATATGTAGCTTTTGGTTTCTCATTCTTGCATCTACATCTGATCCTAAACTACAATGTATTAAACTTGACTAATCAAGGGCCTTGAACTTCTTGTAGGGAATAATGTAATAAGAAGAAGGCATTATCGAGGAGTAAGGCAGAGACCATGGGGCAAATGGGCAGCTGAAATCCGTGACCCAAAGAAAGCAGCTCGAGTGTGGCTTGGAACATTTGAGACAGCTGAGGCTGCAGCTGCTGCTTATGATGCAGCAGCTTTGAAATTCAAAGGCACAAAAGCTAAACTCAATTTTCCTGAACGCATTGAAGGAGGGACTGATCAGATGGGCTACTTCATGAGTGGCCACCAAGGTTCTTCAGCCATTAATGTTACACCGAGTTTTCCCAATTACTCATTTTCTCATTATGCTCCTCTTCAATCTCCACCACCACCACCACAAACACTTTATCCTCTTCCACCTCCATTGTCAGCTGCAGAATTCCCAAACCTTTTACAATATGCACAGCTACTTCGCAGTAGTGATGATAATGCATTACACTACGCCACCTCAGGTCTTTACAATCATAACCATGGCCCTTTATTCTCTTCATCAACTTCTTCAGCAATATGTCCAGCACAAATGGAAAATTTTCAGAGCTCTCAGATGGGGGGTTACTCTTCTAGTTCTCATCATCATGTTCTTGAAAATCTTTTCAGCTCACAGATGGGGGGTACTTACTCTTCTGGTGGTTTTCATTTCTTTGAACAGGGGAGGGATTCTCAAAATAATAATCCTGGACCTGGGGAATAGCAAAGTAAGGTCCATGCATGTAGTTTGTGAGTGGAAATAATATTGCCAAGAAATTATCATTCTTGGTTTACGCTAGTACTTTATCCAAATGCATAAAATATCAAGCTTTCGTGGCTGTACCTTTTGGACAATTATTCATGTTCAGAAGAGGGACTAGTATCCGGCATCTAAGAGTAAAAGTAACTAGGATGTGATATGCTTGTGAGATTGGTCTATATATATAAAACCAATTAGTTTAGTACAATTGAGAGAGAGAGAGAGAGAGAGAGAGAGCTTTGAATATGTATTCGAATTGTTTTTTAATGGCTATTCTTCTTGTCATCAACAAGGATGGCTTTGTTGCACATGTTTTGCATATTTCTTTAGTTGCTACTCTTAGAAAATATTGTCTTATTACAACCCTTAAATGCAATGTCATTCTTAAAATATGGCAAAAATTGGGTCTAAATGCTTCTATGTATTGGATCCATCAAATTATAACATATGTCTACCTTTGGTCTATGTCACAATCTTGACGAATCTAGTGCACCCAAACCAATTCACTCAAAATATTTAAATTTCACAAGTGAATGGGGTCCACCAAATATGAGAGGAACATTTCATGAGACTGATCTTAAAAGATGCTTTTTCCTAGTTTCACCAAAGTTTTGTTGAAAGAGTAAATTAAGCGACTTTTTACTTTCCAGATATGATATTTTTATTTGCTTATAAAATACGCAGACCATTTCATGATAAAGATTTGATTGTCCACAAATCTAAACCTATACATGTTTTTAGATTGTTTAAGACCACTAGTCATCCTTACATGGCATCCTATGCATTTTTATACTTCCAAAAATATTAAATCTTTGCTATGAATTAGACATTCTCTAATTCAAAGCCTTGTGCAAGAAGTCGCAGCAAAAATTCTTCTCTTTTACTTTTTTGCTTCCGGTTTTTGATTTTCAAATGCACAGCCACAAAAATGGAACATAGCGACAGTACAGTGATGACATTAATAAATAGGGAAAATGTCTTCTTACACTTGCTTACATATACAATATCCACAATTGTTCAAAGGATGG
The DNA here is from genome assembly GCF_040712315.1 of Castanea sativa. Classification (NCBI taxonomy): domain Eukaryota; kingdom Viridiplantae; phylum Streptophyta; class Magnoliopsida; order Fagales; family Fagaceae; genus Castanea; species Castanea sativa. Next base: position 61,406,153 of record NC_134013.1, on the reverse strand, counting down.
TGATTAAAATGCACTAGTAAGATTAATGCACCAATAACAAAGAATGACTTAATCCAAATTGAGAGAGAATTAATAAAAAAAAAAAAGGTTGAGAAAGACCCAAATTAACATTGGTAGAAATAAAAAAAAATTAATTATCAATTAAGAAAGAATATGATTTTAAACAGAATAAAATGGAGAAAATAAATATATTTGGTCGAACGTAATTAATTTGTTGAAAATTAATGGCAGATTCAAAAATTTTGGGTTTAATACTTGTTATTGTTATTATAATATCCATAATTAATATGAAAATATCTATATTTTTAAAAAATTAAAAAAAAATTGTCCACATCTGGATATACAGAAATGGAGGTAGAAAAAAAGAGTGAGAGTATCATTGCCCCTCAATGTACTACTAGTGTGTGGACCAAACAAAAGTAAAACCATAGAGCCTCCAACTTAAATTGACATTGGAGAGGATTTCAAGTTCAAGCACACAATAACAAAGAGAATATTAATTTATGAAATTTTTTGGTCCAAGTTATACTCCTCAGACTTCCAAAAAAGGGGTATAAATTATTAACACGTTAGTCCATCTTCTGATCTCATCACTTCGATCACCTTTAGCCGCCACCCAAAGTGTTTATTCTAACAAAGTTCCTTACTTCAACAACTCATTCAGCCGAAAAAAACAAAGAGGAAAATTGCACGAACCGGAAAAGAATTTTGATATCGTGTCTACACAAAAGTCCAAAAGAGTAAAGAGAGAAGGGAATCGGGAAAGAGATTTCTATTCTAGCTAGTGGACATGAGAGAATAGAAGCTTCCTCACATGCTGAAAAATAGCTAAATTTCATCAATTGATTTGTACGGAGGGCGTGATCAAACGTGGCACCGCCCACTTTTTTTTTTTGTGGAGTGATTTCCTTGTACTATTAGCTATGAAAGAGGAAGGGGCCAACATGGCCAAAATTTACATATTTTCAAAAATTTCAGCAAAATAGCATCATTTGTAAACTATGTAGTAGAATATGAAAATTGAGTTTCACGTAGAACTCAATTTTAATGATATTGAGTTCTATGTGTAAAAAATGCTATGTGATGCGGCTTTCCTAATAAAAAATCCCACATGGAACTTAAAATTGAGACAAAAAAATCTGCATTCTCTTACATAGTTTGTGTATAGTACTATTTTGTTAAAATTTTCAGCCAATATGTGGTATTTGGCCATTTAGGCAGAGAAAGGTCATGGACACAAAAAATGACAACGGCCGATGCGACAGACTGTTTTCAATAGATAAAACAGTATTGCTAGTAGTAGGTGTAGATGAAAACTAATAAAAACTTGTAGACAGCTGTCATGAAAAATATTATGAAAATTATTGTTATCTTTGTATGACTTACTATGTAAGCGTAAAGGTGGGATATATGTAGTTTTCCTAGGAGGAGCTGTGTTTTAACATCTGCACAGTCCATAAATCGGCGGATGGAGACTTCAAATGAAAGCGTGAAGTTTTGCTTTCGGCTCCAACTAAACTTACGTGCGTCAATCTTTGCGGCTGTTAATGTTTGCTCTGATTCGATTACATGTATCTGGAAGTAATCAGTCAAGTACTTGGCCAGACCAAGTAAAAAGCAAAGCCATTCAAGCCTTATCAATTACCCTTTTAATTATTTTGTGACTCACTAACCCAACATATCATAGATTTCTCTTTTTTGATAAACAAAAGAAGGTTTATAATTATTCTATATTGATCTCAACCTAATCTCGTACAAGCTTCTCTTTATGGCTATAATTGGTTGGGAGATAATAGAAAATATATGGAGTATAAAAAATTAGAATAAAGAAAAATATTTTTATAAAGAGAAAACTATTATTTTTAGTACAGATAGATAGGATATAAATGTGTGTGTATATATATATATATATATATAAAACTCTTTTTTTGGTTTGGGTGAGAAAAAAGAGAGGAAAGAAACAAAAATCTTGTATTAATTATTATTATACCTTATTATGTAAGAAATTATTTTTTAAATATTTTTTTACTACTTAGAAATTTTATTACTAATATATTAATATTATATTGACTCGTGAATATCCATTGGGTTCGTTTGGATAGAACTTATTTTTCTGAAACTGAAAACACTGTAGCAAAATAATTTTTAAATGTGTGAATAGTGCTGTGAGACCCATTTTTAATGAAAAGTTACTGAAAAGTGAAATTTGTGGGACCCATAAACAGTGCATCCGTGCACTGTTCACTACTGAAAAGTCAAAACATGCAGCCGGGAATAAAAAAAAAGAAAAAAAAGGAAAAAACATAGACGTGGATCCGCAAACGCGGATCCAAACGGATACATTATCTAGGTTATATGAGGGCCAAAATTATAATTGTGCTCCTTCCTATTTTACCTTTTTCTTTTCTCATCAGTTTGGGAGGATTAAATTTTGTGGACTTGGATAGAAAATTATATTCATTTTCATTTTCCATCCTCTTAGTTTTCATTTGTACCAAATAGATGAAATCTTAATTCCTTCCTCATTTTTACCCTCTTAAAAAATAAAATCGCTTCAACCTCAACTAAAGTAAAATATAATAAAATCCTCTCAACCAAAAATGGATATTGCTTATGCTAATAAAAATATAAACATTATTTAATTGATTATATAATGTTGGAAATTTATGTGTGAATTATATGGTTAGGTAAATCATCAAGTCTTGCTCATGAGTCATGGTAATAAGTATTGGTGATTAATATACATTGACTAGCCAAACTTACCGTTGTATTAGCTTCTCACGACAAGGCTTTTCAAGATATAAAATTTCAACCACTGTGCACTATTAGCGTGATGATCATTCTAAAAGTACAAAATTCTTGTGGGGTGGGAGAGGGGGAGGGGAATGACCAAGGTTCAAGTCTCTAATATATAAATTTTACTTAATTTCAAATAGAAATTTCTATATATTATAAAATAGAAATTTTACTCCAACTTAATCTAAGTGTATATATATGTGAATCTCTCTTTTAGAGACTTGAACCTCTCTCTATATATATATAATTTCGAAGGTTGAATCTATAGATTGAGCTCATTCATGTTTTTAGAAGGCGTTAATCATAAAGAAGCAGTAAAAAAAAATTATAGAGAAACAGTCGCTACTAATACAAACTGATGATGCCGAAAAATCACCAATAAGCTGCAAGTACTCTCAAATCGAAATAACACCTACAAAACGAAAAGAGAAGACCTAACAGAGAGTACCGGTGTGGTGCCGGCCAAAAACCCTCCGAAGGTCAAGTTAGAACTTTTCACAACCCTAGAGTCCCAGAGTTGAGTCAATAATGCGTACCTTGATTTATGAGGGTTTTGGGTATTAATATTAGTGTAGGATTAACATCCATGCCTTGCCCAGGACGCCTTTTCCTTTTAGGATAGCACCTCTTCGATTCTGCATATCTTATAGAGTTCTTTTTCTTATAGGAGTCTTTTGATTATGGTTAAACATGTGACGTAAGAACTCTCCTTATTCACGTTTGCATGGAGATCAAGCAAAGCCATATTAGACTTATCGTGAGATGCAAGTTGATTCCAGTTAGGAATCCTTAAAGCCTAATTAACATAAATGGAGGCCAGATATTACAACCGTCCACTATGTGTCCTTGTAACATCGACCTGTCGACCATCCACATGTCAATACCGTACCGTCATGTTTCAAGAAGCGATCCGTCTCCTATTTTATCCTCTTCACAAACATTCTTTTTCCCTTGGTGTCTCACTTTCCACTTCTTTTCAAGGAGAAACATATCCAAAAGAAAAGAAATAAAAGAGGGAATTAAGGTAATTTCTAGGCTGATTGGTAAGAAGACAAGAAAGCTCAAGGAAAATCATTATTTGGTGATATTTATGGGGCCTCCAAGGTTGGAATTACTACTGGGCTCTAACTACAGTTGGGATGGACGATTCATAGAATGGAAATTTGCTTTTACAATTTCTCTTTTTTTTTTTATTCATTTATTTATTTTGAATATGAGAGAAACATGATATAGAAAGCTTATTTACATAAGTTACAATTAGTTAAACTGATAAAGTTATATGCGGTTGAATAAGAATTTTTTATTTTTCTGCCTACGGTTGAATAAAAAATTTGAGTTGAAAGTTGGAACCTAGTTTATATCATAAACTATTGACATCTTGACCAAAAGATAAAAGGTAATCATTATGAAACAGACATTATAAGTTTGTACTTGTCAAAAAAGAGAGCATTGAAAAAGAAAGCTTACCCGCAGGTGAGTTTGGGGCATGGGAAGGCAAAAACAGGGGAATGAGAACGATGTAGTCCTCTTATTCCTCGGCCCTTATCTTTTGTTTTGTTCTCTTTGATTAATAATGGATAATAATAACTTAGGGACGTTGACAGTGAAAGGTTAACAGAGTCGGAAGGAAGGGACAATTTGTCCTAAAGTTAATGGGGTAACCCGGTAAAATGATTATTTTAAAATACAAAGAACCAAAATGACAGTAAACACACATTGAAAAGGATCAATATATAAACCCATAAAAAAAAAAGAAAAAAAAAAGGAGCCATATATAGTTTTGCCTTTCTTTCTTTTTTTTCTCTGAGTTTGTGTCACACGTGTCCAAGTTGTGCCTCTGTCAATGAATTAAACCTGTGTACATTTGTAAATTGCATGGTAGCAAAAGTGCAAAATCCAAAAAAGAGGAAACCATTAGAGCAATGGGTCACATAATTCAAATCATTAATTTGGTTGGTTAGATGGATGAAAAAGTGGAATGGTAGAAATGAGGATGGGTGAAAAAGTAGAAAAATAGAACTCATAAAAAAGATTTTAATTTTTTCTCGTGGTGTTTAGTTGGGAATGAAAAACTAGAAGGATACAAAATTCTCTTATTTGGTTGAAAAGAAAATTAAAAGGATAAAAAATATAGTTTGCATAAATTTACTTTCATAACCCTAACTATTAGATTATAAACAATAACAAATTATATATTAATTAAAAATTATGTATGGATCTGCACTTCATTTTTTTAATTTTTTAATTTTTAGTTACAATAATCCAAAACAAAAGAGGAAAAAAACAAATGAAGAGTATCAGAAAAAGATAAGAAGGGACAAGAAATGTGGGGTCAAAAAAGAATAAGAAGAAAACGACGAAAGCCAAGTGAACGTTGCATAGGGGCTAATTTGATCTCTCTCAAGTGGGGCTTTTTGTTCCATTTTTTCTCGAGTAAACTCTCCAAATTGGGGAGATTGCATTATGGTAGGTTTAGGAAAAAAACACCTAAACCCCACTAATTTCATTCTCATTTTCCTCTCTAATCAAACACACCAAAATACTATTTTATTTCCACTCTTCTCTCCCCTTTTTCATCCCTCCTAAAATAATCCCAGCCAAATGTACCTAATTTCTATAGAACTAAATCCAATATGATGGGGTGTACAGTTGCATAGTTTTAGTTTTAGCATGGAAATGAAAATCATTTTATGGCTCGGGAAATTTAGAAGTTGAATCAATGCCAATTCTTGGCTTATTTAACAGCATTGCGGCATTAGACTTTCCAATGATAAAGTTAATTGCATAAATAAGATATATTTGAATTTATGACGTGAGCTTTATGATAATTTTTTTTATATCAAATTAAGATATTAATTGATTTTTGGTGTAGGTAGGATTTGAACTCAAATTCCTTTTATATATATATATATATATATATATATATATATATATATATAATAAGTGAAGTAAAGAGAAACTCAAATTGCAATTCTAAATTAGAATCCTAATTTTGTGCTATGTGTCAAGATTTATGTGGCTCCATTTGTCTATATTTAAGTGGGATTAGTTGTAATTTCGGTGTGTTTTTTTTTTTTTTCACACCCGCGTATTTCCAGGTTCACCTTCCCTTCTACAATAATCAAAACCCAAAATCCTTCTTCTCCTACTCAGCTAATGGTGCATGTACCCAGTTACCACACCGATTCAGACACCTTAATATACATCTCCCCTCTTCTTCAATGAATGTTATGGAATTTGAAAATAATTTCTCGGTATTAATGATGCATGTATTTGAGTATTTTTGTATCTTATATGAGAAGAGGTTTTCCATATATTCCTATTGTACTCACAATTTTAATGATCTTGGTTTATGCTTCCTAAGGTTTGATTACTTCTTTCTTTCATCTGCCTATACTTTCGTTCATTTTTGTGAATAGTTTTTATTGTTTAATTATAAATTTTTTTTGTTTTCCTATCATTAATGTTGCATGTTTATTTTTTGTTTCATAACAAATTGCAAGGAAATTCAGAATTTTAATGGTCTTGGTTTATGGTCTGCAAAACGAATTCCAACTATTCCTAAGGTTTGATTACTCATTTTCTTCATCTACCTATTGTTTCCGTCCTTTTGGTGAATAATTTTTATTCTTTAATTATAAAAGTTTTTTTGTTTGCCTATGATTGATGTTACATGTTTATTTTCTGTTTCATAGCAAGTTGCAAGGAAACTAGAGAATTGTTTGAATTGTTAATGAGGGTTCTGATAATGCATTAATATTTCGTTAATATGTCAACAAACTCGTTTATATTGCACACATAGGGCTATCTTCCAATGCTTTGGAACTGAGATGAACCTTATCCTTGCGGTTATGAAGAATTTGTAGTTACGTGCAAAAGATGCTCAATCAACCTTGAAATGTTTAAGTTGGTGAATAGGCTTCTTTAAGTCTCTTTTATTGTATTTTTTTACCCTCATTGTAGCATCACTTAAATAATAAGATGCAATATTTTGTTCATTTGTTAATCGTTTGTTCAGCTTTGTAAAAGTTTTACAATTATGATTTCCATAATGCTTTGCCAAAAGGAATGATTATCGATTGTGGAAAATTCCAAGTGTAATCAACCTTATCCTTGTGATTATCAAAAATTTGTAGTTACATCTCATTGAATATACAAACCTGACCCTTCACGTTTTTTTTTTTTTCACATCAATCCCAATCACTCTAAAATCCTTTCTTAATTTTTGTGCCTAAGGAATTATATATATAATCAAAGCTAAGAGAAAATATAATTTAAATTCTAAATTGGATAGTTAATTTTGCATCATGTTATCTAAAATTTTAAATTTTTATGCATGCATTAACACCTAACGCGGAAGTTAGAAAACTACAATAATCAAGTTCATTCACCTAAGCAAAAACATTTAACTTGCACATTATAAAAATCCCTACCGTCCCATTCGTTGTTCGTAAAAGCATAAACATACAACCTTCTAGAAACATTCAGCCACATTTTCCACAAAAAAAAAAAAAAAAACACATTCCTACACCTCCACCACTAAAAAGTTAAAACTAACACAAAGTTTCACTCTCGCATAGATCTTCACATTTAGCTTTCGTATATCTCTCAAATGCATAATCTTTGCTCTGAGTTTTTGAAGGCATTAAAGGTAGTTTCTCTCTATCTCCCTTGCTTTCATATTCTTATTTTTTCCCCAATTTGGTTTATGATTTGTACAATCGTTTTTTTTTTAGTGGTATGATGAAGATCAAAAAGGCAGAGTTTCCATTAACCCCCACCCCCTCTTTTTCCATTTCCTTTATGTTAATGTTTATTGGCCACATGATTTCTTTCTTTTGTTCCAACCAAGCTCACATGAAAAACTGAGTTTGCATGGGACATATTTACCTTTTGAACGTTCTCTGCCAATCCTGTTTTGAATGTACCTATTATATCATTATTATCATGTAAAATATGAGTGGGATTGTCCCCTTTCAACTGAATTTTTATGTGGTTCAAAAATACTCTCATTAATGAAGGATAACTTCATTTAGAAATAGGGTCATAAATGTCAAATAACAAATTTTATTTTGAATTAAAAAAGAGAACTCCTAAAATTTAGGATTTTTACCCTTCACGTTCAAAAAAAAAATTATAGTCACTACTTATCTCTAAAGTTTATCATTTTTATTTGTTTGAAAAATAAAATATATATTTCTAAATTATAGTAATAGATAGATACAAATTATTAATATTTACTCAAAAAAATAGAAGAGTTTCTAAGCACGCACAACGTGCGTGTTTAGAGGCTAATATCTATATAAATATATCCCACATGTATCCTTTTAGTTTCTTTACATAGATTTTTTTTGGATTGTCTCAACTTTTTACTCATTTCATCACCATCTCCAATTTCAAAAAAGTTTGTGTAAAGTTGTGATTTACAACTATATTTTATGTTGGTTTTTTTCCATAACAAAAAGTGTTGTAATGGCATTAATTTTGCTTCTTTTATTTTGAGGCATTTTATTGTATTGAGTTTAGTATTAAGTTGGTGAAGAAACGAGGATGAATTGAAGAATCAGTACAGTTTCGCGACTAGCTCACAAGAAGAGTAACCCGCTAAAAGGCCATGTGAAAATCACATGTGAAAATCACATGTTGGAAGTTGAAGAGTCGTGCCAGGCTGTTAATTTTGCGACTGTCTCGCGAGTTGGGCCAATCCGCGAGGTACTCCCGAAACTTTCTGCCTGAAAGATTTTATGTGTGATTTTCTTACTCTTCACCCATACTATATATACCCTCATTACCCACAAAAGTATGAGAGACTATATAGAGAGAAAAACCCTAGATAGGTTTTCTACAACACACACACCTATCTTTTAGAGAGAGGGCTACTCATCCTTCATGAGAAATCATTGTAGCATCTTCTCATTTCCTCTCCCATTGTCATACCTTGAGTGGAGATTTGTACCCAAACACAACCCACACCTATTCAGAGTGTAGAGAGTATTTTGAAGTTTGGGAAGTTTTGGGGATTTTCCAAAAGAAGCCGGTGAGGCTTGGCGGACGCAATAGGGCGTATTGCGGGATCTGGAAAGTTAGAGAAGACATAACTCCAAGAAGTCCGTTGGTAGCAAGAGCTTAGAGGGCTCAAGTACATTGAGTAGACTAGGCTTGGAGGGTCTTTTGTTATTCGTGTACGCCAACTTTATTTTCTAGTGGATTGATTCGACTTGGAGGGTTACAGAGAGGTTTTTCACCAAGTTCTTCGGTTTTCTTTTCGATAACATGTCTCGGTGTTATATTGTGTTTGCATCTCTCTTCCCTTACTCTTGTGCTTTACGTTTATTGTTTATTGTTCATGTATATACACTAGAGCAGATCCGGTGATTGCGCTTTATTTACTCTTGTTCCACACTTATATAAGTTAGAGTAAAAGCAATCTAGTCGTAATTTAAAATTTGGGGTCTAAACAAGCTCTTGTGTTTTAGCACAAATCCTAGTTTTTAATTGGTATCAGAGTCGGTTTAGCTTGCAAAGCACAATTTCCAAGAAGCTCAACTTTCTCTTTTCTTGTGATTCTTTTAAGAGTTTGAAACTTAGAGTGATGAGGTTTTAGATGACCAAATGCACCACAATGGTGACAAACAATATATTTAGGTCCACTAGACTTTTTAGGGAGGGATCTAGCAACATGGTTTTGTTTTCTCTTCAATATGGAGCATTGAGGTCTTATGTGACCGATCAAACTGCAATGGTGGCAAGTGGGAACAAACTTAGATCCATTCAAATCTCTAGGATGAGATCTAAATGAAGGCTTAGGCTTAAGAGCATTTCTCTCCACTTTTTGGTTTCTTTTGTGTGGAGGAATGTGCACCGATTTGTCTTTAGAGGTAGAACTCACAATAGGCACAAAATTGGGCAACACAACATGATTGCAACAAAAAATTTCTTCCTTTTTAGCAATAGGTTCATCAATCAAACACTTGGCATGCATCTTAAGAGATTCATTTTCACATTTAACATCATCAACAAGTTTGTTAGACAAAACAAGTTTAGCATCCAAATCCACATTCAAACATTCAAACTCCTTTAATTTTTCAAAAGAATGTTTAGCAAGTTTCTTATACTTTTAACCAATTTGTTGGATTCATTGAGCTTAGCAATCAAATCATCATTTTCACAAATAAATCTGCATAAATTCTCATGAAACTTCTTAGCATTTTTTTTTCAAGAGTTTGATATTTGGAATTTCAACAACACCCATAGATATATGTAACATGTCATCACTATCATGAGGATTAACACTCACAGTGGCATTTTCACAAACACATGGCATGTTACACTCAAAAACATCTAAAACATTCATAGAAGCATACAAAAGACCCTCCAAGCCTAGCCTACTTAATGTACTTGAGCCCTCCAAGCTCCTGCTACCAACGAACTTCTTGGAGTTATGTTTTCTCTAACTTTCCGGATCATGCAATATGTCCGATTGCATCCGCCAAGCCTCACCGGCTTCTTTTAGCAAATCTCCAAAACTTCCCAAGCTCCAAAATACTCTCTACACTCTAAATAGGTGTGGGTTATGTTTAGGTACAAATCTCCTCTCGAGACGAGTAGCTCTCTCTAAAAGATGGGTGTGTGTTGTAGAAAACCTATCTAGGATTTTTCTCTGAATAGCCTTTCATACTTTTGTGGGTAATGAGAGTATATATAGTATGAGTGAAGGGTGAGAAAGTCACATTTAAAATCCTCCAGGCAGAGAGTTTCGCAGGTACCTCGCGGGTTGGCCCTACTCACGAGACAGTCGCGAAATTAACAGCCTAACACAACTCTTCAGCTTCCAACATGTGCTTCTCACGTGACCTTTTTGTGGGTTACTCTTCTCATGAACTTCTTGCAAACTAGTCGTGAAACTGCACTAATTCTTTAATTCATGCTTGATTCTTCACCAACTTAATACTAAACCTTATATAATAAAATCCCACAAAATACAAGGAACAAAATTAATGCAATTACAATACTTTTTGTCATGGAATAAAGCCAACATAAAATATAGTTGTAAATTACAACTTTACAATATCCCTCTTTGGCTATTCCGTGACAAAATATCCTATACCAGACTATAACTGTAATTTGAAACACTTGCATAAAATACATTAAACCCTCAAGGTAAATCAAGTGATAAAGAGACAAGTATAATGTAACAAGTAAAAAACGATCAAATAAACATAATGTGAAACATATGAGCAACTTAATCAAACACATGACAGTTATATGGAAATGACTACAATGATCATATAGCAAAACAAATGATCATCCGAACATGCAACCACTAAAGCACAATGACATAAGGATGTGTACATGTCCAACACATAAACAAGATGTGATAAGAGCAACAAAGCATAGATACTAAACATAACTCAAAGCACCATAAAGCCACGAGAAAACAAGCATAAAGTAAAACAAAGCAAAACAAGGTTTTCTAAATAAAAAAAATGTCTTCTCCCCTTTGGTATATGCATCTCCCTTTTGGCTTTCTCTCCCTACAAATGTGCACGAGGTAGAATTTCTCCCCCTAAAAATGTGCATATGAGTTAAATAGAAATGACGAAACACTACAGTATACACTCTGGTATACTTTCCCCATTTTTGTCACAAATAGACAGATGAATTAAGAGGAAGGAGGGAAAAAGAAGAAGATATGAACAAGGGTATATATGCAAGAGGGGTGCAAAATGAATGAGAAAATGAAGTTCAAACAAAAGATAAAACATCTTAAAAAATACTACAAGGCATAGATACTAAATATAACTCAAAATATCATAAAGCAACGAGAAAACAAACATAAGGTAAAACAAAGCAAAACAAGGTTTTCTAAAAAAAAAAAAAATGTCTTCTCCCCCTTGGTATATGCATCTCCCTTATGCCTTTCTCCCCCTACGAATGTGCATGAGGTAGAATTTCTCCCCCTAAGAATGTGCATATGAGTCAAATAGAAATGACGAAACACTTCGGTATACACTGCTCAAGTACATTGGGTAGACTAGGCTTGGAGGGTTTTTTGTTATTTGTGTACTCTAACTTTATTCTCTAGTGAATCGATTTCAACTTGGAGGGTCGTGGAGAGATTTTTCGCTGAGTTCTTTAGTTTCCTCTTCGATAACACGTTTTGGTGTTATATTGTGTTTGCATCTCTCTTCTGTTACTCTTGTGCTTTACTTTTATTGTTTATTGTTAATGTGTATGCACTAAAGTAGATTTGGTGATTGCGCTTTATTTACTCTTGTTCCACACTTAGATAAGTTAAAGTAAAAGCAATTTAGTTGTTATTTAAAATTTGGAGTCTAAACAAGCTTTTGTGTTTTAGCACAAATGTGAGCTTTAAGATTGTTTCCTTTCACACATTGAAATTATTATTGTAAGGGTTTAGGCTAGATATTTGCAAGTTGTTATCTTCCTTTTTTTTGTTTGGTTATATTTCATTTTATTAGGGTTTTTTTAGAAGTAATTTTATTAGTTGTTTTGGTTTGAAAGTGTACATTTTTCTTCTACACAATTTTAAAGTTAAACGTAGAAGAGAAATCATAACCAACAATATGATTGTGTTTATATTTAGGAGAGGAATCATTACCATCAATGTCATTGTGTTTATATTTAGGTACGTGTTGATTTGGTTTGGCATATTCATTTCTTTCCTTTCAAGAACTCAGTTTATACACCTTTACAATTTGGGTGGAACCATGGGAGAGTGTTATTTTTGCAATAAATGGTTAATGTGGACTTTGCGTTGAATTAAAAGGGAAAAATGAATATAAAATTATAACACTAAACCAAAAAATAAAAATAAAAAGTCTCATTGCACACGCGAAACACATTTGATGAGGCTAGAATATGTATGTGTGTGTATGTGTGTATATATATCTATTAACTATATAAAAAGAGGTAATGTCTCTATAGTGCCATTTTGGTTTAGTTAGCCACTTTGTCTTTTTTTTTTCCCCAAGTTTTGAATAGTAGCTATAGTGCCAAGCAGCACTATAGCTACAATAGGTACAGTTTTTTTTTCTCAGTCTTTCGTTTGTACTTTTTTTTCCCTTATATATATATATATTGTTATATTAATACAACAAATTTCACAATATTTTCATAATTATTGAGGTGTCAATTTTTTATAAGTTAAAATAAAATAATAAAATATGAAACTGTGACTAACCACAACTGAAAATAAATGTTATGTGAAAATGTTGTGACACTTGTTGGGTGAATGTGTAAAAGCTATAATATTTTTGGTTTGTTCAATATGTACTGTTCATTGGTTTTTTTTAGTCATCGATTTGTGCTCTTTTTTTTTTTTTTTTTTTTTTTTTTTTTTTTTCTATATATAAAAAGAGCGAATAGGCTCATGAATAGTATTATGAACATTATTTTTGGTTTAGTGACTTGCCTTTTTTCCCCTTTTTTTCCTTCAAGTTCACCAACTTGGTTTGAGCTTGTTTTTTCTTTTAAAGGATCTTTATATGTTTACTTTCTACTTGTAATGTATGCTTACATTGTATACACACAAAAAATAGCAAATATTATATACATTTGCAAAAAAAAAAAATTGTACAAATTTTGCAAATGTGTACAACATTTACCAATTTTTATATGTTTACAATATAAATTTACATAGTAAGTGCAATGTGTGTGTGTGTATATATATATATATATATATATATATATATATATATTATATTAAAAGAGTGAATGAGAAAAGTTATAGTAATTTCGCTACAGTAGTTTTGGTTTGTTTAACTTTCACTATTTTACTGGCATTTGTTTTTGAATGCATAAAGTTGTAGTATATTTGCTATATTATTTTTGGTTTGTCCACAATAATTTTCACAACACTTTCATAACAAATCAAATATAGTAAATTGTTATTGGTTCAAATTTAAACTTACCAATGAAACTACTTTTTTGCCCACCAATAACAACTTGTAGTAACCTACTACTTATGATTTGTTGTGAAAATGTAATGGACATAACATTTTTTTTTGTGTGAAAAATGTTAAGATATCTTGATGTTGTCACAATATTTTCAAAATTGCTGAGCTGTCAATTCTTTACAAGTTAAAATAAAATATAACAAAATTATAAAGGTATTAAATGTTGCGTTATTCTGTTGTGTTTTTAGAAATTTTTTGTTGGTTTAATCAATTTTATTGAGTCAAAATTCACTATTCCACATACAATTTTCTTGGGTTGACTTTTTGTATATATTTTTTTACACACTATTTTAAGTAAAAATACATAGTTTTGCACACAAAAACAAAAACCTAGAAAAAAAACATTTTTCATCCTTTATGTTTGGGGTAGTTTATAATTCTTCCTTAAACTTTAAAATCAAGTAATTATGTTTGGGGTAGTTTACACATTAATATTTTGGAAAATAGCAAATATGTCATATTGTTATTCTCTCAGTTAAACTCTAAAGAAAGCTTATGATTCTTAAAATATTTTATTGTGTAATGTCTAAATTACTCCTACTAAATTTTAACATCCTAAAAATTTTCTTTACGTATTTTGAGTTTTAAATGATAAAAATTCTTAGAAAGTTAGAATGATGATATTCGATGACACATGCCTCTTGTTATCTTTTTTTTTTTTTTTTTTTAAATTTCTTAGCAAAACTCAGTTGTTTATTGTTGGAAGATGATAATATTCATTATCATTCTTAGAAATTTTTAGAGAATAGATATATTGTCTTTAGCAAGTAGGTACTAAAAAACTATTATAGTTAAATAAATATTTATATGTTAAATAGCTACTCTAACTTTGTGGTTGATCAAAATTCTTAAATGAATGAAATCAACGTTTTACGACATAATTATCAAAATTCTTAAAATTAATATCTCTTTTGATTAATGTAAATCTCTATATACTTTAAAAATCAAATGATTCATATTTTTGTTTTGTAATACAAATAAAATCTAGAATTAACCTTAATTACTAGCGTACTTTTTTTCCACGGCAAGCATGTGCCTTGCATGTGCTGCCCTAACTAGTATATATTATAAAAGTTGGATTCCTAAAATTGGTAGATAGACAAAGTGATGGCACGTGTGCCCTTTTATCAAAGCCTATAACAATGACATGTTTAAAAACATCTAATAATTATCATATTTAATAATGAAAAAACACCTTGGAAAGAAAAAGGGTTGCCTTACATTTGATGCTAAAAAAACGTTTGAGGTGAAGAAACTAAATAGAAGA
The DNA here is from genome assembly GCF_040712315.1 of Castanea sativa. Taxonomy (NCBI): domain Eukaryota; kingdom Viridiplantae; phylum Streptophyta; class Magnoliopsida; order Fagales; family Fagaceae; genus Castanea; species Castanea sativa. The sequence continues at coordinate 61,391,111 of NC_134013.1, read as the reverse complement.
AAAAAAATGCCAAAATTAAATAGACTATTTTCAGTTGCAAACCTTAATTACATTATTAATAAGTTATAAACAAATATTACAATAGAAGTCTCCAAGTCCTAAAGCACACTTATAACTCACCAAAATGGTTGCCTTACCATTTGCATCTTATTGATTTTCCTAGTCATTTCCATTCCAATGTCTATTCAAAAATTTTGTTGAAAATGCATTACTTGACTAATATTTTTTATAAAAAAATCCAAAAGAAGATTAAAGTATTAATAAATAACTAAAAAAAATATTAGTGTCATTATAATACATAGACATTAATTTCCTTCAATAATGCCACTCGGTAATTTATCAATATTCCTTTGACAATAGAGTACCTAATGATTACCAAAAGAAAGATTTCAAAAAGGAGAGATGGTTCGTTAAACCAATAATTTTTTTTATAAAATAATCTACAAAAATCATTCAGTCTCCACTCAATCCCTCTTTGGGTCCATCTATTAATATCAAACTAGTTGAGTTCCTGCACGAAGTGCGGTGCAACTTATTATTAGTTTCTCCAATATTTTGATTAGTTGTACTAAAAATTTTGTAACTTAACTGATTGACACTTTAATTTCTAATAGAAATATTTAGCATTCAGATCCTCACCCTACAACTATCGATATAAAAAAAAAGATATTTCAATAAATTTCATTGTAAATTGTAATATTTAGTTATTTTATATATAGACGAAATAGAAATATACTAAGAGTAGTATAGTTATTTGATCATACTATATATGTGTGTTTACAAATTGAAAATTGTATGATATAGTAGTTAATATAGATAGGCATGTTTCATGCCTACTAAAAAATGCATATATCCTTCAATTATTTATTTTTTTTACATTATTGATTGTGTGTTACTAAAAAAAATTCCCCTTTTTGTTGGACATGGTTTCAATTGTTGCAAAAAAAACTAAATTTAAATAAAAATGCCATATTTCAAATCAATTGTTTCTCACATAAAAAAACCAATTGTTTCTCATATAAATATTAGAAAATTGAATTTAAAATTTCATTGTGCTTAAAATAATTAATATAACGAAATATTCTTATTTATCATATTAATAATCTTTATAATTGCATAAAATACATGCTACAATGTTATTTTCACACACATACATACACACACAGGCTCTCACACACATACAGAAAGGAGTTAGGAAATTTAGAGGGTTAATTTTAGTGAATTTACAAATATATATTTTTTATGGCTTTTGTGGCAATTGTTGTCAAAACAACTGAACATAAGTAAGAATGTCATATTCTAAATTTTATTATTATTATTATTATTATTATTCCAAATGGAAATTATTTTCTATATAGAGTTTATAAAAATAATGATATAAATTCATTTAATAGAAATAATTAATGCACAACAATAGATAATTAATATATGCATTTATTCTATTGGCTAATTCAATGAACTAATACTTTAATATAAATGCAAACTTTGTTGAAGTGGAAAATTAAATAAAGAAAATTTTAAGGAATGGGCCACATGGCTCAATCTTATGCTCTCCGGCATGAGGTTCATGCTTTTATATATATATATATATATTAATTGATTGATATTGATTGATTTGATATATATAAAAGAGAAAAATCAAACATAGTAGAAAATAAAAAAAATGCAAGGTGTGGGGTGTTGAGTGTGGAGTGTGGAGGATCCACTCTCTCCAAAACCCTTTCCAATTCTAATTCCCAAACCTCCTCCCTCCTTTTCTCTCGCATGGACGAAGAGGAATTCGAATTCCAAGACTCAGACGGCAAGGATTATACCAGAGTCGAAGCTGTTGCACTCAAGGAAGAATCAGCTAGTCTTTCCGATTTTCATTTCCATTCCATTTTAGTCTCTGTGAGATATTGTGTTATATTCAACCAAGTCACTCTGAAACATTTCAGAGCCTAATGTTACAATCGAAAAATCAGCACTATAAATTTTAGTACTATCTCATTTCAAAGTTATGTACTTTGTTAATAAGGAAGTGGTCTATTGCTAATGTTGTGTAAGTAACTTGTAATAGGTGGTAAGAATGAGTCATTCTTGTCCAGTTGATAAATACATATTTAACAATGTTTATGTATTTTAGAATTCGTTATATGTAATGGCAAATTCACCTGGTACAAACTCATAATCTTATTGTTTGAGGTACTTAAGGCTGTTTTATTGCAATTCTTATTATACATTTTCTTGCTAGCCCTATGATCTCCATCTCAAAAGTTGAATTTGTATATTATTATTAGCTTTTTAAGTTTATGGACATAAATTTGGAAGGAGTGGCAGCCAGAATTTTCAGCCTTTTTGTTGAACATAAAAGTGCTAGACCCCCCCTTGTTAGACCTCGAGTTTCTGCATCTTCCCTAGGTTGGAGTTCTCCACCGAGGCATGGCTTAAAAATAAATGTAGATGTTGCGGTAGGACCAAGATTCTCTGTCATTGCTGCGGTCACAAGAGATTGGAGAGGGAAAGTGGTATTTGCTGGGTTAAGGAAAGTGAACACCACCATCCCTCTTCAAGCTGAAGCGGAAGCAGTGAGATGGGTGCTCTCTTTAGTTCCAGATTTGAGGTGTGATTCTGTCTTAGTGAAAACAGAGTCTTAAGTCGTGGCCAAACTCCTCTCAAACTCAACAGCGCCTCCCCCTTGGAGAATCAAGTTTTTATGCTCTGATTTGAGGTCCTTTTTGTCTAATTATAGTAGTGTAGCTGTTAGATGGGTGCCTAGGATCTGTAATGAGGCTGCCCACACTTTAGCCAAGTGGTCTTTATGTTGCAATTTTTATGGCTCTTTTGATGTTAGCTTTAGCCTGGACTGTTTCTCTTCTGTTGTGTTGAGAGAGTCTAGTTGCTTGCTGTAGTTTGTTTCCTGCTTAATAAAAGTTTCTGATTATCAAAAAAAGAGAGTAGAGATTACACTTACAGTCCCATTGATTGGACCCTTAGTCACCCTAAGATTCTTTATATAAATGTGTCACCCATCAAAACTCAATAGTCTTTTGGTCGATTACTACTTCTATGGAATGTCATTGCAATAAACAGCAACACCAAGCATGAAGCAAAAGCACAATCGACCAAAGGGTCATTGTTCAGATATCAAAATCCAAAGATGTTACATCCTTATTCCTCGTGCTTTTTCTTGGGTTCTTTTTCATCTTCAATACCTTTTAACTTTCTTGTCAACCTCTCCTACCAAATTGAATGCTTGTTCTACTTGTCCAGTAAATCTGTAAAACTACCTGCAGTCCATCACTAGCTACTTTTTGTGTCTATTGTCTTACAAGTTTGCAACAACATATCATTCTAAGAAATTAAAAGCTGTTGGCGTACAATTTCTACAACCCTATAAATTAAAAATTCTCATCTGAGCGCCTTATGTTATGCCCATTACATCTCTCTAAATTCACAATTGGGTTCCCTAGAACCTCTTAGAAAATTCATACATGAATATCTTAGTTTTGAACGTCTCATTTAATGCTTCCAATTCCCATATTTTTATACAAAATACAATGTGAATGGAATCAATACACTAGACTATATATCTAGTAATGAAACTTTCACCTCTAAGTCTAAATTAGGAGAAAGTTTGAATTTGATATGTCCTACGGCCATAAAGTTTGAACATAGCAATGATAATGGTACTGTTGTGTTTTAGATGTTAGCTAATTTTATGTGACAAAAATAGTCAGAGAATTTTGAAATTTATGTATTTGATTTAGGTTAGATGTCTAAGATGAGCAAAATGAAAATTTTAAAAAATAGTACTATCACTTAGGCGAAATGCAGACTGGCCCTAGTGAAACATTAAATAAAATTATCTAGTGTTAAAATTCAAATTTGGCTAGAAAGAAGTGTGATTTCTCAAATTCTTAACCCTAACTATATAAGACACTTATCTGTATAGAATGTTGTACTCATAACTATATAAGACACTTTCTGTATAGAATGTTGTACTCATAGCCATACCAAGCCAAACTATAAAACTTTCTCATTGGGCCTAAACAGAAAAAATCCATTATTGTACTTTGATCCTATACAGTAAAACCAATTGTGTGATGTTGATACTACTTGAGCTTTAAACCAGCCTTGAAACTACAGATTTACTTATTCAATAATGTGTCGTCATTTGTTTAGTTCTGGGTTGGAAATAAGGTTCATTTTTTGGAGAAGATTCACTTAGAAAGATTTCAAAGGTTCTAGAGCCATTATTGTGGAAGGAAAATTGGGGCATTATTAGAGAATCTACTTGATCAAAGGTGTTGTAAGTACATTATTTGGTAACTGCTTTGGTTTGTTAATCGGTTAATGTGTTTCAATTAAACTAGCTAAGTTCCTGCACGATGTGCGGTGCAACTCATTATTAGTTTTCTCCAATATTTCAATAAGATTTATTTTAACTGGTTGACATCTCAATTTCTAATAGAGACATTCAAATTTAATCCCTCACCATCAACTATTGATGTATAACAACTTTCCTTATAAATAAAAGGTAATCTTTAGTTATTTTATAGAAAAATAGAAAGACATTAAAAATAGTGTAGTGATTTGATCATAGTATATATATATATGTGTGTGTGTTTTTAAATTGGAAATTGCATGATATATTGTGTCATATAAATAGGCATGTTTCATGCCTAGAAAAAATGCAAATATCCTTCAATTTTTTTTTTTTTTTTTTTTTACATTCTAGATTTTGTGTTAGTAAAGATATTTATTTTTTTCCCTTTTTTTTGGACATTCTTTCAGTAGTTACAAAGACAACTAAAATTTTAGTAAGAATACCATATTTCAAATCAATTGTTCCTCACATAAAAAAAAAATCAATTGTTTCTCATATAAATCTTAGAAAAATGATATTAAAATTTCATTATGGTTAAAATAATTAATATAATAAAATAAACATATTCATTCTATTAGTTATCTTTCTAATTACATAGAATAAATACTACAATGTTAGTTCCACATACATACATAAATACATTCCACATACATACGTGCGCGTGTGTGTGTCACATGTCACTAAAAGGAATCAGAAAATTTAAAAGGTTAAGATTAATTTTTAGTGAATTCACAAATATTTAATCTAATATTATTATTCCAACTAAAAATTATTTCTTAAATAAAGTTTATAAAAATAATCTTATAAATTCATTTAATATAAATAATTAATGCACAACTATAGATAATTAGTATATACATTTACTCTTTTAGCTGATTGAATGAACTAATAATTTGATATAAATGCAAACTCTTTGAAGTAGAAGCCTAAATAAAAAGTACTTCAAGAAATGCGCCACTTGGCACAACTATATATATATATATATATATATATATATATATATATATATATATATATATATATATATATATATCACATGTCACTTAAAGGAATCAGGAAATTTAAAGGGTTAAGATTAATTTTTAGTGAATTCACAAATATTTAATTTTTCTTTTTAGTTTTTGTGTCAATTTTTGTCGAAGCAACTAAACACGAGGAATAATGCCATATTGTAAATCTAATATTATTATTCCAACAAAAAACTATTTCTTAAATAAAGTTTATAAAAATAATCTAATAAATTCATTTAATATAGATAATTAATGCACAACCATAAATAATTAGTATATACATTTACTCTATTAGCTGATTCAACGAACTAATAATTTGGTATAAATGCAAACTCTTTGAAGTAGAAGCCTAAATAAAAAGAACTTCAAGAAATGCGCCACTTGGCACAGCCCCATGCTCTCTAACATGAGGTCTCTACTTATATATATAGTCACATTATAAAATTCATTAATGTTACGACATATAATTAATACATACATTTGAGTCACTTTTTATGAGCACGGTGTGTAATATATAAATTTTACATATTCAAACATAAAATTATGATATACAATTAAAATAAATATTAAATTTTTTTAAAATTACTTGAAGCTTTTGCTAATAGAATCTTAGATGAAGTAGAATTTTAAATTTCTTAGAGTTTAGAAAAGAGATTGTTATTCATAGTAATTTTTTTTTTTTGAGAAACCAAACCACAAGCCTGGGACTTTATTAAATGGACAAAACAGGGCTTAATGAACATCAAAGTCTACCAAAGTAGCAATGTCTGAAGGCAAGGCATTCATCCAAACTTGGCAATCAACATTGGAAGAAGCCTTTTTAGCGAGGGCATCCGCTACTATGTTACCAGTGCGGTTAACATGGCTAAATGTAACTGAAGAAAAACTAGAAAGTAAGTGCCTAACATTGTCTACAATATTTCCAAAAGAAGAGAGCAATGAAGTCCCCCGGGAAACTGCAGATATGATAGTGGCCGAATCTCCTTCAAATATTATGCTGTGAAGATCAAGTTCAACAGCAAATTGGACCTCTCTAAGGCAGGCGAGAGCTTCCATATCCGCAACTAAAGCCGATAGCATAATAGGCGAGGACAGAGCACCCATGGTAGCGCCTCGCCAGTCACGCACGATGACACCGATTCCAGCTGAGTTCGAGAGTTTGATCTACATTAACTATCTATGGTCACTATATTAATAATTAATAATAGTATGCATTTTATAGTATAACCTATTACTAAAAAAACTTTAATTTTGAAAGGAAAAAATTGAAAAGGAATGGGCATTTTGAGGAGATAAAACATGGCATTTAAGGCTTATGAGCATTATTTTGACTTTCCTAATGCATAATGTAAACAAAGAAAGAATAAGTGTTAATCTTATGTGTGGAGTAAAGTTGCTTAAAATAATAATATATGAGATCTTCACATATTTTGTAACCAAATTGACAAACAAACTCTTCATAAGAGTGTTATTAAAAAGTAAAATAAATACTAAAAAAAAACTCTTAACACACGGATAAAAACTGAAATTTGTAGAACTTAATTTTTTCAAGTGTGTGGATTGAAAATTTTAAAAGTAAATAAATTAACACTTAAATTGAAATTGATGACAAAAAAAGTGTATTGACAAAATAAAAATTGTAGATAATTCATAGAGTGATGAAGAGGAAAAAAAAAGTTGATATATATCAACAAATAAACTTTTGTATCTATCCAAAAATTAATATAGCAATAGTTTAAAAGTTGTAAACTTACTCTAGATTTAGTTGAAATTGAATTTTAGTGGAAATAGAATTTTATAATATTGAAACTTTAGCTGATAGAGTTTAATGTCAAGAAAACTATCTTCATAGGACTGTCATTAAAAAGTAAAATCAATACTAAACTTATACTCAAACTCTCTTAATTTGTGGAGGTGTGAAGCTAAAATATAAATTTTTAAAGCGTCATGCCTTTGCTCAATTATTCTCCTTTTTATTAATAAAAATTTTACAACTCAAGAGAATTAATTTAATATAATAACGCACATATAAACATAACACAAATACATAAGGAACCCTTGTTGTAGGAGAGAATACAAAATTTGATCATTCTTAAATAATAAATAGATAAAGCGTTTATATAATAGATTTCATGGATTTAAAATTGCATTTATGACTCATAAGCAAACCTTAATAAAAAAAGACACAAAAAACAAAGAAGAGAAATACATACTTGTAATAGTTTGGATGGTAGGTTTGATCAAGACTTCTATTATGGATTTCACAAACATCAAATTGCCTAAGTAATAAGAAAAGGAAGAAAAAAAAAGGAGAGTTAGATTTCTAAACAACATAGAAATTGTAAGAGAATGAAAATTATTGATAATGGGGGAGAGAAAAGAAGAAGAAGAAGTTGTATGTAAGAATATATAAGAATGCACGGAAAAACACACACACACACACATAGATATATATATATATATATATATATATATATATATATATATATATATATAGAGAGAGAGAGAGAGAGAGAGAGAGAGAGAGAGAGAGAGAGAGAGAGAGAGAGAGAGAGAGAGAGAGAGAATTTTCAATTATGAGGAAGTTAGATTTCTAATCATATTATAAGAGAAGAAGAATTGACTTAGGATGTATGTTTATCCACACAAAAAAAAATGTCATAGATTGATTGAAAAAAAAAAAATGTTGACATCAATGACATAAATATAATGTAAAAGAAATTATAATCAGCTTTGAATTTTAAAGTTATCCCAAAAAAAGAAGTTTTTTGAGAAACATAACTTTATCCAAAAAAGTGAGAAAGTCATAGAAGAAAAGTTGATAAGAACAAAGAAGATGATTTATTTACATTTTTTTTTGAGCTAAAAAGAATTTATGCAATTTGAATTAAAAAAAAAAAGTCATATGAATAGAATGAAAGGAAAAAAAATTGTTGATATGAACATAACATAAAAAAATAAAGAAAAAAGAAAACGTAAGGAAATATAATAGAATTTTTTTCTTAAACCTAATTATCAATTAAATAGATTAAAATAAAATAAAACACAAAAAGAAACCTAATTATCAATTAATGTATAAATTAAAACCTAAAATAAAATATAAAAAAACACACAAAGAAGAATAAGTTGTTATCAACATAACTTCATCCAAATAAGTGATAAATCAATGGAAGATAAGTTGATAAGAATTAATAAGATGTTACAATAATTGCCTCAGAAAAAAGTCACGTGTGTAAAGAGGAAGATTTTGTTGTTGAACACGTTGCTATTTTTTTTTTTATGGGTATTATGTTTTTTTTTTTACACTAAGTATTATTTTTACACTAAGTAACATAATTTAAGTAAAAAAAAGGAATAGAAAAAGATTGTTGTTGTTTTTTGTTTTTTATGTGTACTATGTTTTTTTATCAAGTAGTGATATAGTTTTTTTTTAAAAAAAAAAGGATCAAATGAAGATTTTGAATTGTAATCAAATTAAGATTTTTTATCAACTTATAAATTATAATATTAAAAGGATTAGATGAAGAGTTTGGATTGTAATTAAATTAATATTTTATCAATTTAGAAATTATAGAAGAAGAAGATAAGAACAAATAAAATTATATTTATTTTTTAAAAAAATTTTAAAAAAATTTCTGCAATTTGGTGCATCCACTTGGCTCAATCCGGCTTCTAAACTAAAATTTTATTATATATTGATGTCTAGAAAGCAACTTCTCCTTCCAACCCTGCATATTTTTCCAAACCCGTTCCTTAAGGAAAGCAAAAATCAAACCTTTCCACGACCCCAAGTAAGAATCAAACCATTCCACGGCCTTCACCTTCAATATATCAACAATCCATGCTTTATGCTCCACAGACACATTGCTGCTGAAATAGGCAGAAGACTACTCCAAGTTAATGCATTGGCCAGAAGTTTTAGCATATAACTGTAGAGTATCTGAGACAACCTGCACTTCATCTTTATTAGTCTAACAAAAAAATCAAAGAGTCATAAGCAAAAAGCAAATTAGTTATACAAGGAGCATTTTTATTGACTACCACTCCATGCAACCTCCCATCTCATTATGCTTTAGCAAGGAGCGAAGTATAACCTTTAGCACATATCAGAAACAGATAAGGGGACAACAGATCTCCTTGTCAAAGACCTCTAGAAGAAATGACATTTCTGATGTGCATGAAATATATACAATAAAGTACTCACATATTTACATATTTAGCCCTACTTTTATGTTATTTTGTTACTGATTGTATAATATCTTTGTATTATAGGTAACAAGAGCTTTACATGCAAAGTGGGGCTAAGCCAATTGAATCAAGCCAACTTTCATCCAGCCAGGCATGAATTTAAGAGAAGACCAACCCAATTAAATTCAAGTCCAAGTGGAGCAAGGAATCAAAGGAAATTTGCACCAAATCCAAGTCCAATTCGGATTAAGATTTCAGCCTGCACATCAGTAGTATTTTTGACATAACTTTCGGCTCAAATATCCAATCGAGATGATTCAAGTTGGGTTGGAAATTTAACTTAAAGGGCTACAACTTTTTAGTTTACCAAAAGTCCAAATTCTAACGTTAAATGGGCCAAAATCGTTGGTTAATTGATGCCTAAAAATCTGGAATTTTCTCCACACGGGAATAGGATTCTTTGACCTATTTAAAGGCTCTTTAGTGAAAAAAGAAAGAAGACCAGAGAGGAAAAGGGGGTGCTGCATAGAAGAACTTGTTTTGGGAGTCATTATGAAGAGGAGGATCTGAGGACAAAGGCGAGAGCTTCATGTTGGTCAACCAATTCAGATGAAAGACATAAGCTTTATTTGTTTTCTTTTCAGTTTTATTATGAACTAAATTTATTTTCTAGAGCGTTGATGTAGTCTAGCAATGAACACACAATTTATATTCTAAGTTATTTTATTTTTAATATTTCCATGATTGAGTGTTTAATTCTTATTCTTAGTGCTTACTAATTTTTTACGAATAATTGTTTGATCAATTGAATTACAATGAGACCGAGAGGTGATTTGTTATTTTAGTTCTAGAAGTAAACATCATTAGTTGAGTGAAAGTAGAGATGCTTTACTGCGATTAGTGTGATTTTTTCAGAAAATTCAAAGTACGTAATGAGTCTCCAATTAATTAAATTCACATAGAGATATGGAATTGTTAGTTGAATATATTTTTGATATTATTCGAGAGAAGATATTGAATACTTAAGGAATTTTTAATCATCAACGGGAGAATATTAGAATTTAATAATTAGGAAGAATAAATTGTGTGGGATTTCAACCGCTCTAGATCCATTCTTATCATATTTTTACACCTTTAGATTTTTTCATTTTGTTAATCTTTTATTCGTAGATTTATTTTTATTAAATAGTTTAATTTAACTCAAATAGTAGAACGTTCCATTTATTTTCAATTTTCCAAATAGTAATTAATTTAGTGAATTTCGGTATTCAATAACATAGTTAATTCCTATGGATTCGACATTCGATTTCTAAAAACACTTTACTACTTGTTACGATTCTGTGCGCTTGCAGATTATTTTACGCGAATAATTTCCATAGGCCTTTCCATTAATCTGAACTGAGAAGGAAGGTGTAGAAACACACCTCATAACCCTATCCACCCAAATCTCTGGAAAACCCAATTTGATCAACATACCCTTAAGGAATCTCCATTCCACCCTATCATAGGCCTTACTCACATCCAACTTAAGAGCTAAAGCCCCATTTTTACCCTTCCTTCTAATATGCATGGCATGCAAAGTCTCATAGGCTACAAGCACATTATCAGTAATAAGGCGACTTGGTAGAAATGCACTTTGAGTAGGAGAAATTATCTGTGGCAAGATCAACTTTAACTTGTTCGCCAAAACTTTTGAAATAATTTTATATATCACATTACAAAGAGTAATTGGTGTAAAATCTATCATTTTTTCCGTTTTCTTTACTTTAAGAATCAGAATAATATGAGTATAATTAACATCAGGCTCCATATTACCAGACTGTAAAAAATCTAACGCAGCATCAGTCACCTCATTCCCCATAATATGCCAAAATTTTTGATAAAAAAGTGCATTCATACCATTAGGTACGGAGCTTTTGTTGGTCCCATTTGGAACAATGCTGCTTTAACTTCTTCACTACTATACGACCTGGAAAGAACCTCATGCATATTATTTGTGAGTTTATTAGGAAATGTATTAAGGCAATCCTCCATTTTGTCACACGTGCCTGCTGTAAAAATATTCATGAAACAATCCGACGCCACCTCTGCCGCTTTCTCAACTTCCTCCACCCAAACCCCATTAGCATTCTTGATTCCCTCAATATAATTCCGTCGCCTTCTTTGGGAGGCTTTGGATTTTGGAATGAAATTTTTTAATATTCCTATCTCCATACGTTTGGAAGAGCTTGCTGGCTGCCCAACCAGTTTTGAGGAAAGGGTGCTATTGGAGAATGGGTAATGGTGCTTCCATCCATGTTCTGAAGGATTGTTGGCTACTTAATCAGCTAATTGGAAGAATTTTGTTCCAACCCGAAGAGGAAGTTTGGGAGTGGAGGGTTTCAGACTTGATTGATTGGCAGAACCACCAGTGGGATAGAGAACGAGTTCAAGCACTATTCCATCAGTTTGATGCTGAAGCCATTCTTCAGGTTCCTTTGAGTAGGCGGGTTGTGCAGGACTCCTTGGTATGGTTGTTTACAAAGAATGGCAGATATAGTGTGAAGTCCGGGTACTATGTAGCTAAGCAATTGAGGATGGCAGAGAATTCTTTTGGAGAGGCTTTGGTGCATAGAGCAAGCACTTCCTTATGGTCATGGGTTTGGAAAGCAAGGGTCCCCAATAAGGTAAAAATCTTTCCCTAGAGAGCATGTCAAAACATATTCCCTACACGGGATAATTTGGTTCGGAGAAGGGTGATGGATGATGTGAGTTGTTGCTTCTGTCATAGAGCTACGGAAACGGTATTGCATGTGCTTTGGGAGTGTGGGGTTGCACAGGATGTGTGGGCTGGTAGTGCTATCAGATTTCAAAAATTCGGGACTGAGCAAGTGGATTTTAGATAGTTGGTAGCTGGTCTCATGTCAAAGCTGTCATTGGAGGAATGGGATCTATTTTTGGTGATCTATTGGCAAATTTGGTTGTAGAGGAACACGATTTTGCATGGGGGTGCCTTCCAACATCCATCACAGTCTCACCAACGTGCCTCAGATTATTTGAGAGAGTTTGTTGACGCACAGGACCATTTGAGTGTACCTGTTTCCGTCCACATCCCAGCAAGTCAAGCATGGCAGCCACTGCAAGAAGAGTTCTTTAAGTTGAATTTTGATGGAGCCTGATTTGATAATGGTACAACTTCGGGCTATGGTGTTGTCATTCGTAATGGGAATGGTGAGGTTATGGCTGCTATATTTGCCAAGGGTGGTGTTGTGAGGGATAGTGAAGGGTTGGAGGTGATGGCTTGTCGCGAAGCTCTTGAATTTGCTATAGACACTAGTTTTACGGAGGTGATACTAGAAGGTGATAATGCTCTGGTGATGAAGACTGTGTCACAGGCTCAACCAAATTTTTCTCAGCTTGGATTAATCTATGAAGATATTTGGTGCTTGGCTGTAGGTTTTAGAGCCATCTCAGTTAGCTGTGTTAGGCGTAGTGCCAATAGTGTTCATGCTTTGGCAAGATTTGCTAGGATATCTAATAATGAAATTGTATGGATGGAGGAGGATCCTCCCCCAGTAGTGGATGCTTTGTATTTGGATTCTAGTCTTTTGAATTAATGAAAGTCATTTGGTTCCGGTTCCAAAATATATACATATATCTTGTTGAAATAACTTCGTCAATACATAAATTAATCTATTGCATAAGCTCTTTGGGGTCTAAATAGACATTTTCAATTGGTAAAACTAAATGCCAATTATGTCAAAAAAAGGTTTTTTATTTTTTATTTTTTGTTGTTGTTGTTGTTGTTGTTGAGGAATGAAGATAAGGACTCCCCCAAGATAGTTGAATTTGTAGAAACTATATATAATAGATTAATTAAGTGATTCCAAAATTAGACGTGGAGTTTGAGACTCACCAAGAAACATATAATTTTATTAGAATTATGCTCGTTTAGTTGGATTTAGCAATAGACAAAGTAAGGGGAATAATGATGGTATAAGCAAGTGTTTAGATTGAGTTTGTGTTGTTCTTTCCAGTGCGTACAAGGAAAAAATAAAAAGAGACAACAATGTAAAATATCATTGCCCAAAAACAAGATGAGATTGCTTAGTAGAGATGAATGTTAATAATAGACCTAGTAATAAAGGTCGTGTTGTAAAATTTATGGCAAAGCATATTCATGTATTAGCTTGTACTTGTAAGCTTATGTTCTTTAGATCTTAAAGGACTATCAATCATGCTTAAGATGTTGAAATAGGGGAAGACATCAGAGATCAAGGGAGCTCAATTTCCACACAAAGCATTCTTACATTCTCTCAAACCCATTCCATTATATAATTTACATTTTCAACATCCATAGAACGTAACTCATTATCCAATTTCCCTCCATATCCCCAAAGTCTCACTGTTAACATAGTTCCAAGTGTTCTTAAACGGATCATCAATCATTCTCATCAATGGATCGACACATCCACAAAGACTTACAACACCATGAGGTTGGTTTCTGGTTTCTATTATATTTTTTATCATCTCATAATAGAGTGCGTGGTATGCATTACGAGGTTGCTTTTTAGGATGAGTTTGGTATGTCATTGAATCTAGTTAGTTAAGATTTAAGAACAGTACATTTTATAAAATTTTGGACATATGAATAATAAAATATAATTTTAATATATATATATATATATTTTTTTTGATACCATATGAAAACATTACAAACACATTGATAGGCCTGTTAGAGTTCACTTAAGTATTACAAAATTCTGGGTAAACCCAGTGGTGGTGGACCGGAAATCTAGAGGCTATAGCTGCTAACTTAACCGGAGGATATAAAACAAAATTGGGGACAGATATTAGATAGTATGGAATAACATCCCCTGTTGCTCTAGAAAGGTTAGATCAGCTACCATAGCTTTGTCTAGCCAATGGGGTTTGCATCTACCATTGCAAATCTTCACCAAGTTCCTGCTTTTGGTTAGGATAAAGATAAAGTTTCCTGCCCTTGAGGTGTCTTGGCTCTGCTGCTTTGGCAACCACCAAAGATTATATTGCCCATTCTATTTTATGCTTCATAAGCATACCCGCATCTTTTGTATTTTGTGCTTCTACAGTTCTACTGCCGTCCACTTTGAGGATGAGCCGCCAACTCCTATCCGGTAAGGCTCGGCTGAGTGGATTCCGGAGTTCTTTGGAGTGGGGAAGTTCTCTGTTGAAATCAGCATGATACCTGCATGAAAGACATTTGGTGGTTAGAATAATTTCCATAGGAACAAGTCTATTCTTTTCATGAACAATTTGATTCCTTTGCAACCAAATTGTCTAAAACAGTTGTGAAGACCGTGGAGGAAGAACATATTATCTTGATGCAGATCTTTTTTTCTCAAAATACAATCTACCAGCAAGCTTTTTAATTAAATCTGGGCCATATCAGATGTTCTAATTGCTAAGGAGGAACAAACCAAACAGCTCTGGCCAAGAAGAGGTGTGAGGATGATTTAATCTCTTTCTTCCTTGCACATGGGACAGTTATTGTCAGTAGGAATGCCTCAGTTAGTAAGGTTAAGTTTAACAGGCAGGCAGTCATGTAATAATTTCCAAATGAAAGTATTGATTTTCACAGGAAATTTTACTTTCCAAACTAATGGCCAAGTTTCCTTGGGTAAGTCTGTACTTCTGAACTTTGTAAGGCTAGAATCCCTGCAATCTTTAGGAAGAGGTCACAAGATTTTTTAACTTGAAAGTCACCAGAGATGGAGTGTTTCCAAATGATTCAATCCTGACCTCCATCTGTTTTGGCCAAAGGGATTTGCAAAATCTCCTCACTAAGGGGATAATGATATAACTTCCTCACTAGCTCATGATTCCAATTGTTGGATGAGCTGTCCACAAGGTCAGCAACATTTTTATTGACCAAATTGAGATCCTCTCTAATTTGGGGGCAACTAAAATACCAAAGAGGGTGATTCAAAGGTAATTAAATAATAAGTTGGCAAATTAATTGAGAACAAATGGGAGTTTCATGTGGTTAAGGAGTCTTAAGTGATGAGTTATTTAAGGCCTATTTGGCAAGGGAGTTCAAACAACAATTTTCAGTATTTAAATTGGTTTGCATTTTAGGACTCTAGACTAGAGTTCAAAGAACAAAAAAATTCGCTCTTGTTGCTCTTGAAAGCAACACCTCCTGCAGTCCTCCATATTGCTAGCAATGTCTTACTGAATTTGTCATGACCAGGGGATTCAGCCATTTGAACTCCAAAAGGTTGTATTATAATTGAAACTGTCCATATCACTTGTATATCCTAAATTAACCCAAGCTATCACAATCTTTGAGGATAAGTTAGCCACATCTATACTATTCTTAAAAAGACTAGTAACAGTTAGGTTCTTTATAATCATCCTCATAACCCAAATCAACCTTATATAGTTGACATAAAACCCTAAACAATTAAACATATTTCCAAAATGTCACAGAAGTACCTTTTAAAATTGTGCTGAATGCAACAAACTTACAATTTTCTATATTTAAGGAGTAATTCTTACATGCTTTGGGAGCAATGCCCCCTCCTCTCATATGAGGGGTGAGCCCTACACGTAGATCCCACCATGGGACCCACCCCTCGTTTGAGAGGAGGGAGCATGGGACCCACCCCTCATGTGAGAGGAGGGAGCATTGCTCCGGAGTACTTAAGTTTTTTCCATATTTAAGTTAAAAAAAATATTATCATTACAAATCTACAAATTATTAAGGCTTGAATCCATTCATGAATTTCTTCAATAAAAAAAAATACTTAAAAAAAAAAAAACTTTCACTTTTTTTCTAGATACAGAGCGTTTTCAACCACCCATTTTCAAGAGGCAAAAAAGTTGTACCAAAAGAACAAACTAAAAACTGAAATTTAGATCATTCTATTTAAATACTTTCATCCAAATCCAAATGAACCATTATAGTTTTTGATTCCTTAAAAAATGTTGTAAGTTTGCCAAGATAAATTTATTTACAAAGACCGCAAATACTTCTACAAATTGTTGCATTTACTAGAATAATGAATTGTAAGCAAGGGAGGTTGTCCTGCATCAAATTGTGTCCATTTCCTATCCTTTGCATGAACTAAAGTAGGATACAGTAGTAACCCTGTGATTATTACTGCACCACTGACTGAAAATGTCTTCAAAGAGGCCAAGCACATAACAAGAACAAGCAT
This sequence comes from Castanea sativa, assembly GCF_040712315.1. Taxonomy (NCBI): domain Eukaryota; kingdom Viridiplantae; phylum Streptophyta; class Magnoliopsida; order Fagales; family Fagaceae; genus Castanea; species Castanea sativa. The sequence goes on along the minus strand of NC_134013.1, from coordinate 61,374,363 downwards.
CAATGCAGGAGGCAAGCAAAGCATCGTCACCCCAAATGTTCGTCAATTTGAATGACCCATTTGGTGCAAAAACTTCTCACCTGGGGTTGAGTAAAAGATGGTTGGAAATCCTATGGAATGTCTCAGTATGCCCAAAGGTGCTATACTCACCAATTCTTACTTTACCGAGCAGTTCTTCAAATTGCTTACCTCAGTTTCCATTGAGCTCACAGAGGAAACCAGCCCGGATGAGAGCTACATCCGCTGATACAGGACATAGTCAACCACCCTCTAATGTGAAAACTAAGAACCCATTTTCTTTGGTTTTGGATGTTCCTCAAGCTATTTGGAAGCAAACATTGCGGCCATTGAATGATTTTGGGTTTAGTCGGAAGAGCATTTGGGAAGGTGGGGCTGGGTTCTTTCTAGTGTCTAGTACTGTTCTCATAGCTCTCAGTTTGTCTTGGTTGAGGGGTATCTAATACGGCATAAATTCCAGAAGTATCAGGCTGTGTTTGAGTATGCTCAAGCATGTGGTATTAGAACCGGAACACTAGTGAGGACAGGGATCGCTTAACCATAATTCTAACAGTTGACAATGTCATCCGCATTAATCCTTCATTGAAAAGTATTGAAGCAGTTGTTGAGGAAAGTTATTGAAATTATTTTTAGTTCTAGTTCTTATTAATTCACTTGACCAATCATGCTTAGTTTGTCTCTTACTTAAAAAGAAGTCACATAATTTTAGAGAAAATGACTGCATCAATTGAGAAATTTACACCATTCCTGCACAACTTGACGAAGGAATATCTCAACCTTTTTGACTCCACAGGAATTACCCAAAATAACCCCACAAATTGCGTTCCTTAAGGAAGGAAATAGAATGGAATAAAAATGAATGAAATGAATAATTTTAGAATATTTTTATTTTCCCTTGTTTGGGAGGTTTAATGCCCATTTCCTCGTTTGAAGGTTTAAGTGAGAGGGAATAGAATGGATAGGAGGGAACGCTCATTCCTCTCTATTCCCTTAAAACCTCAAATTTTCATTCTCCCCAAATTGAGAGAAATGGGAGGAAATGAAATTAGATTTAATGATTTTTTTATTAAAACTCTCAAAATACTCCTATATATTCAATCATTTATTTTAAAATGGGGATCTAATAGTAATATTATCATAAAATGATTCTATTTCATTCCCTCCATGTTGCTCTCAAACAAGATTACTTACCTTCCATTCATTCTTATTCATTTCCATTCTTTTATTTTAAAACATCCAATCAAGGTTACTTAATTCCATTCTATTCCATTCCTTTCCTTTACTTAACTACATTTCATTCCATTCTTTTCTATTCCCTTATGATCATTCCATTCTCTTATGAACCTCAAATGGAGCCTTAACGATAAAACCCTATGCCCACTTGTCCAGCATGTTTGAACAACCAAACATTAATGATATCCTCGAAAATGGCACATCGTAGCATTTGTATAACCTTGTAATTTCATGTCTTGCCTTGTATAAAAGTATTTAATTGAAAGTAACAGGTTTGATATACTACTCTTAACCTTTTGTGATGTGCATCAACATACAAAGAGAAATATAACTGGAGCTTGACTACTGCTAGACATTGCCACAAAGCTGAGGATACAGGGGCAAGGCAACCAGTTCAAAGAATGCCATACATACACAGGAAAATTTTGTGCAAACCTAAATTCTCATTTTGCAAGTGACTTGCAATGTGCCCACTATAATCATTCGATGGATCCATATGAGATTAAAAAAAGCCCTTTCATAGATGCTTTTATCTTTGGTCAAGTACAAAGATGGCTTGCATATCAAAAAGTTCAACTTATGCACTGGTCATGTGACAATCATATATCAATAATCTTTTATAGTTTCCTATTTAATGTTGGATTTGAGTGAGTAGTACAATGAATCTCCAGTCAGTTCAAACTCCAACCCTCCTATGCACTGAAAGGTAAACCTCAAATTCTACCACGTGAAACTTCCACTGCCTGATGATGAGCCCTCAACCCCTAGCTTGACAATCTTGTAAGCTTAATTATTAGACTGTCCGAAATGGTGGAGACTCACCAAATTTCAAAATATAGGCTGTCTCATAAACAGGCCGTAGTTGCATAATCACTTGAGCATCCAAATAGGCATCGCAGGAGAAACACCAAACTGACAGATCACTATTTCCAAAAGTAAAGAGATCATGACCAACACAGCTTTGTAAAACATTGCGGAGAAAATTAAATAAAATTAAAGAAGACAATTTGAATAAAATAATGCTACTTGTAATATGTATACCTGTAGCTGAGTGCCAAGCAATGATTTGACTGTTGAAAATGCTGCAGCATATGCTTGTTCACAAAACGGCTACAGAGCACATCCTTACAGCATAAACATAACCAGTTCTCATTTGGGTGTTGACACCTTTCATATGTCAATGCTTCCACAGATTAAATAATGCAATATACAGTTCAAGTGACAAGCATTGACATACATAGCAAAATATAAAATTTAAATGTTTCTACAATTGAGGGCTTTTTAAGTACTAAGGTAGACTACAAAGGTGAGACATGAGTCATTACCCATAAATTACTCAAAAGATTAAACAATCTTTAGAAAGACAGCAGTGAATATTCTAGTTTGAGCTTGTATCCGGTTTTAGTTTCATTATGTCAAGGTCACACATTTACTAAAGCAAGTATGCAATAAATTGTTAATAGAATATGAACCTTACTTAGATTCAACTGTATAGTTCAAATCAAACCTAGCTTTTGCAGAAAAATAAGGGGCCTTAATTCTTACTTTCAGTCCCAAATAGATCTGTGTTCTTCCTTTCATCTCAAAAATGTGTGTAAATTGTAAAATATTCTAAGATTTATAGGTAAATGAGTACAGAACTAGACAACTTCACTTCTTAACAATGTTTTTTATTTTTTTGGAAAGCCCAAGGTAAAATATATAACCACTCTCATGCAATTTAATACAATACTATTGACACTATATAGGTTTCTATATTACAAATAACACCTCAAGATAACATGATATGCAATTGTTCTGATAAAATACTTGAACCTACAGACTCACTCACCCACATCACTCTACAATGGGGTTACAATTTCTGTTCTTCTAATTGAATACTTTGACTACATGAGTCGACATGAACACGATCTATTTAGCAATCATGTCAAAACCCTAGAACATTAACATTGCCGGTTTAGTAAGTAGGTAGAAAACACATGATTCACGTAACACTTAATAAACATGTAGTATTGTGTTGACAAAGACAACATATTTAGCTCATTTAATAAACAGGTTGTGTTGCATTGAGTCTATTGGCATAGACCTAACTCATTTCAACCCGTTTAAATATGAATATATGACTCAAAAATTAACACGATTGACATTCATTTATTTATATGCAAATAAATTACAATAATTTTAATTAAAAAGAAAAAAAAATTCTATTTCATAATAACATCAATTAAAATACCAATAGCATATAATCTAAAAGTTCTAAGTTCAACCCAATGAACTTTAATCCATATTTAAAATACACAATTTTTAAGAAAAATAAAATAAAATAAAATATTTTTCCCCTTTGTTTTTTGGTAGAAGGGCCAGGTTAAAGACTTTCAACATTGTCCATAAAAAAAGGGCAAAAAAGAGAGTATCAACATAACCATTAAAAATTTGTTTAACTATTCACCTGTACTTCAAATCCAAATTTATTTTGGAAAATGACACTTATTGATACGGGTTAAATAGGTTTGCGTCAGAGCATGAATAATGAAACCGGTCTCTTCATGTTGATTGCGGGTCAAGCAAGTCAGCACAAAATTGACACATTTATTAATCACGTCACAACCCATACACTAACCAGCAAAAAATCATATGGTGTACACAGTGTGTCTCAAGCACTGCTATCCTTAATCTATAGACTATAATGATATAATCAACTAATCACCTAATCATAACCCATGTGGGTCCAATTATTTTCATGCGAGTAATTTTAGTGAATGATTTCAATTGTTGAAATTGATGGAAGTAGTTGATCATAACAATTCTAAAACAAAATGGGTATGATTATGATTTTTTTAAAATAAAAATAAATGTTTTGTAAAAAATAGAAATCGTAAAAGTAGAGTAGAGTTGGGGTGTGAGAAAAAGAAGTAAACCTGTAGCAAGGAGTATCGGGTGTGGGAATGTGAGCGAGGTCGGACGACAGAGAGGCCAGATGATCACAGCTCGTTCGAGCTTCAACCCAACCCGATTCCGCTCCGTATATTGATAGCAACTCTTCCTCTTCTTGCTGAAGTTGAACTTGATGGCCCTGACTCAAGATTATTCAGAAACCCATATCACAATCTAATACAAAATTAGAAGAAGAGGAAGAAGAAGAAGAAGAAGAATTGATGGTTTGATTACCTGTGGAGAAGAGGAAGAAGACGAACCAGTTTCTTGATTCGCCATTCAGAGAGAGGGCGAGAAACCGTAGTGTGAACTTTCACGCTCTGTTTGTTTCGATGTGTAGATGAAAATGTATAAAATTTTCCTTCAATCAAAATAAACCCAAACTCAAAAATTCTCAATGAACAAACTCAAATGACAAACAAAACCCAACCCCTGAATCAAACCATAAATTATCATTTCCAAAACTCAAACCGGGAATTACCCACAACAAATTACCAGAATTTTTTTTTAGAAGAAGAGAACCCAAAGTGAAAAGCGTGAATCACCCACAACAATTTACCAGAAAATTCATGAAGAACCCACAGTGAAAAGCCATGAATAACCCACCCCAAATCTCAGCCACCCATCACAACTCACAAACCCAACCAAAGCCACCCAAAAACCCAGCTACCCACCACAACCCACAAACCCAGCTACCCACCTCAACCCACAAACCAGCCAAAAAACCAACGCAGTTGTAAAAAAAATCCTGACCTGAGAATCGGTAGATGAGTCGACGACGATGGAGGTCGAGTCGTCGAGGAGTAGCGGCGGCGCTGGAGACAAATGAAGCCGACGAACCTGACAGTGATGAGTGGCTCGGTGGCTTTGGTTTGTGGGAAGAGAGAACCTGAGGACGTGAGGGAAAGGGGCTGTTGTAGTCGTGAGAGTGAGGGAGAGTTGTACGAAGAGAGGTGTAAAATATTTTACACTTTTCTTTTTTTTTTCTTTTTTTTTTAGAAGAAAATAATTTACACTTGGGGAGGAGTTATTTGAGGATATTTGCAGAAAAATGTTGGTGAGGGAAATAAAAAAATAAGTTAACATGCGGTAGAAAAAATATTAGAAACTAGCATTTTGAGCTTAAAAATGTCAATTTCAATCTAAATATCGAGTTTCAAATACTCGAATTTCGCTGGCTGATCTGGGAAGTATTTGCCAGATAGATCTCGAGTCTGAGAGACTCGAGTTCTAAAAAGCAAAATCGAATCTTTAAGACTTGATTTTGGTACCTGAAGACGAAGGGTCCGTTTGGATAGAGTTTATTGCTGAAAACTGAAAATACTATAGCAAAATAATTTTTAAATATGTGAATAGTATTGCGGGACTCATTTTTAATGAAAAAATTGCTAAAAAGTGAAATTTGTGGGATTCATGAACAGTACATGGGTACACTGTTCATAGGAGAATAGTCAAAAGTTGCGGCTCAACAATGCTTAACAATGCTCAACAGTGAATTTTGTCCCTTTATAACGCGTGCAGTAACTGAAGAAGAAGAAAAAAAAAAAGAAAAAAGAGGAAAACTTGAAAATGCAAAACACAACAAATGTAAACGTAAAAAAGCTGTATCCAAACGGGCAAGAAGAGGAACGGCGAAGAACAGAGAACAGAGGAAACAGAGAAGAGAGGAAAAACTGAAGAGGAGAACAGAGGAAGAACGCAGACGTTGGAGCCCAGATCTGGTCGATTGAACGAAGAACAACAATCGATTGAACGCTGGAGCTCCGATCTGAAGAGGAACAATGTGCAGCGTCGACGATCTGATGAATAACAGAAAACAAAGGAAGAACTGAAGCGGAGAACAGAGGAAGAACGAAGAATGTTGGAGCTCCGATCTGGTTGATTGAACGAAGAACGCTTGTTGATTGAACGCTGGAGGTCCAATCTGAAGAGGAACGATCTGCAGTGTCGAAGAACAACGCTGGGTCAGAAGAGCTTAAGGAAGAAGAAGGAAAATTGGATGGTGAAACTCGAGTCTTAAAAACTCGAGTTTCACATGGTTCCACGTGGATTTTTCTTCCACATCAGCTACCATCACTTACAAATCGAGACTTAAAAACTTGAGTTTTATCTTGGAACTTGAGTTTTAGACACTCGAGACGCTAGTTTTCAACATTGTTTTGAAACGTGATAACTAACTAAATTTTTTAATATTTAATGTTATTTAAAAAAAATTTGGAGTTATTTTACAGTTTGACCATAAAATATTTTATATGGACCAAATTTTACAGCCAAACAAATAGGGTAAAATGTGTAAAATATTTTCAACAAACAGAGCATCAATACTCACGTGGAAGTTGAACCGTCGGGTAAAGTGACAACGTTTCACTCATTGAGCTTTTAGGTGTTAAAAAATATGGAAAATTTCAACTTACCCATCCACTTTACCACTTGAGCTAAAGTTCTATAACTTACTTCTATTAAAAACATTGTTAAATATGTAAGTGGTAATTGCAATAAACCCACATGTGGGCGGTTTTGACTAAGAGCTCGTTTGGATAAGTGTCTGTACCACGCAAACGCATGTTTTTGAATCAAAACACAAAATTCCCAGCTTTTGGCATTGCGATTTTTTAGCAATTGCATTTTCAAAAATGCCGAATTTGGAGTTTTGGAAATGAAATACAATCGAACCTTTTCAAAATTGCAATTTTAAAAACTCATCACAATCCAAATTTGAAGGCTGTCAATACCTAAAATATCCTTAAAATTTTGCTTAATGACAAAAATATTGCTCAATGACAACTTGTACCTGCTACTTCACGTTGTTCTCTATGCAAGTTGCAAAACAACATCACAACAAAGCTCCAATGGTAGCTAAGACGCTAGGTAGAGGTTTCTGAACCTGGTGTACCCAAATCGCATATAACAATACATATTGGAAGTAGAAAGAAGACACACTAACAAAGCCTCAATTGCACCATCTGCAAGCTTAATCACCACAATTAGAGAATGCCATTGCTACAAGCTCTTTCTTTCTCCCTCTCCCGTTAGTTTTTCAATACGTTATTTGTGATTTGGGTTTCAAATTTTTCAAATCTATTTTGTTTTTGTGGTTTAATAGATGGTAGGGCCTGATTTGGGAAAGTTATATTATTATTGAGATTAGTGAACAGCTATAGTGGCAGGGTGACTATAATTTGACTAAAAATTATTTGAGTGTACTTTGTTGTTAGAGTTGTGTCCTATTTTGGTAATTTACACTCAAACAATAATTTTAGACAAATAAAGATCAAGTGCTTAGTTGACAAAAAAAGAAAAAAGAAAAAAGAAACCTACTTCTCAATGTTCTCATAAGTTTTGCCAAACGCTTATATGTGGTTTTAAAAATTGTGTTTTCAAAATGCACATTTTAAAAATAATCATTTTTAAAAACACTCTTTTTAAAACAACTTATCCAAATAGACCCTAAGCAACTTGCATTTTAAAAATTGTCACTTAACCTACTAGCATTTTAAAAATTGTTACTTAACCTACTAGAGGTGATCTCTGTTAGACCACTGTTACCCACCATTCCTATTGCAATTAGAAAAAATACATTTTAATAGAAAAACATAAAAGAAAACAAATCACACACCTCTCAAGAAAACTTTCTCACACTATTTTCTAGACTCATTAACACAAGATTAGATTACTACAACTACTTTTTCTTTGTTTTTATTGTGTATAAATTAATCCACAAAGACACATAGATTATTCATCAAATAATAAAAGAGACACGAAAGAGACTAATAGCGCACTCAAATCTTGCTACCACCGCATTCCGCTTCTTCGGTCTCTACTGATCTCGATAATCACGTTGCTCTGCTGCTCACCGCTACTCCGTTCTCGTGAGTTGAATGCTTCCTCTTCTCACGATTACGTTTTTCTTGTTTCTTTGTTTTAACAGTGGTAGTGGTGTTGGAGGTGTTAATTTGGTGAGGTTATGACTTGATGGTTTAGTGAGTTGGTTGCAGTGTTGGATTTGCTGGGTTGCTGGGTTTTTTTTTTTTTTGCATATTGTTTTTTCCTTACAAATCTGGGTTTTTTTTACTGAACCCACAAAAGAGAGAGGGTTGGAGTTTAAGAGAGAGAAAGGCTAGGCTAAAGAAAGAGAGAGATAAGGGAGAGATCGAAGCAGCGTTTTGATGCCTTCTAACGCTAGTTAATGCTAAGAAAAATTGTTGGAATTGAAATTTCTTGAGGCAAAAATTTATGGGTTTTTCATATCTGTTGTCAAAATGTTGACGCCTTTGGATATTAATTTCGACAGAAAATGAAAGAACTGCAATCTAGTGAGGCATCGACAAATAAAAAATTGGTTGAATGTGGAAACTGGTGGATACCTTTTATCCTCAATTTTTTGTATTTAATTAATTTTATTCTGTGATTGTTCTATGAAGAATTGAGTAGTCAATTTTTGGATTTCATAGTGGAAGGCTAGTGAATCTGTGGTGTATGTTCTTGTGGATTTGTGGCTTTGTTTGTGTCTGTAGGTGTATTGGTTTTCTTGTCATTGTAAAATTATGTTTAGCAATTGTAGTGGGCATTGGGTAAGAATATTAATATAAATGCATCATTTGGAATTTGAGTTTTTGAAAAATCAAGTTTTAAGTGAAATTGGTTTTTCAAAAACTTGAGTTCCATGGAGAGAACCTAAGTTAAGATGTTCTTAAATTCCTAATTGTATTTGAATGAACTTAAGTTTAGGAGGGTTGAATTCTTGACACTAGAAATTGACTCTTAGAAACTCAAATTTCAAATGAGACTATAGTTTATTCACTTGGTAAAGTCTCCAAGAGAGATTTTATTCAATAAAAGTTAGGTACTTAGGTCACTTTTTCCTTTGTCGTTGAATAAGGAATATAGGACGCCTAAACCTTAAACCAAATTTTTTTTTTCCAATGATTCGATCTAGAGCACCTTCACCTAAAACCAATTATTATTAGGAGGGTGGAAATCCTAATCGTATTTTGAATGAACTTGAGTTTAGGAGGGTTGAATTATTGACATTGGAAATCGGTTCTTAGAAACTCAAATTTCAAATGAGGCTATAGTTTATTCACTTGGTAAAGTCTCCAAAAGAGATTTTTCTTTCAATAAAAGTTAGGTACTTAGGTTACCTTTTCCTTTGTCATTGAATAAGGACTATAGGACACCTAAACCTTAAACCAATTAGTTTTTTTTTTCAATGATTCGATCCAGAGCGCTTACACCTAAAACCAATTATTATTATTATTTTGATTATTAGATAGTTACAATGGGGGAATAGAGAATTTTTTTTTTGATACAAGATAGAATTCTACTCTAGCCTAATCTAAGTGTATATATGTGTGAAACTCTCTCCTGGAGACTTGAACCTCGGTCCTTGCCCCCCACACTCCACAAACACTTATACTTGTGGAGTGACCATCGCACCAAGGGTGTGCGGTGGTGAATAGAGATTTTGAACTCTAGATATTTTGGTTAAAAACACTTAGTAGTGTCAACTAGTTAAGTTACAAAGTTATTGGCATTTAATTAATTAGTATTTTAATTTGATCATAAATAGCAATTATTATACAATGTATAATATATATTAGAATTGTATTCTATCTAAAAAGGGGAGAAAAGTAATTGTAAAAAGGGGAGAAAAGTAATTGTAAAAATCTACTCCGAAAGCTCCAATGAGTTGTTCGCTGATGACACTGTTGCCGACCCTCAAGGTGAAGGGGAGACTGCCCTTGTAGACCAAGCCAAATCCATTGGGGACGAAGCTCGTCCACTTGAGAGGGACCAGACTGCTAAAAGGAAGGACGGAGAGAACCCCATGGACCAGGAGTAGATTTTTATTTTTTACTTTGATTTAGTTTTTTTTTTCTTCTTCTTGTTCATATGTAAAGATCTTTTGGAAGAACAATATATCAATTTAACCATTGCCTATTGCTTTCTAGGCTTTGCATGTAGACATTTCCCTTTATGGGCCTTTATAATATTTTGATTATATGTCTTACAGTACATATTTGCAATATATCCGTCTACTTTGGACTTAATAACTGCAGATCAACCCTGGAATTAACCCATCCTCTTGTGAACTTAATAAATATATGCCATCGCTTAGGATGAATCCGTCCACTTTGTGGACTAAATAAATATAAGTCACCCCTTTAGGATGATCCCGTCCACTTTGTGAACTTAATGAATGTAAATCATCCCTTTAGGATGAACCCGTCCACTTGTAGACTTGATACATATAAGTCATCCCTTAGGACGAACCCGTCCACTTTGTGAACTTAATGAATGTAAGTCATCCCTTAAGATGAACCTGTCCACTTGTGGACTTGATAAATATAAGTCATCTCTTAGGATGAACCCGTCCACTTTGTGGACTTAATGAATGTAAGTCATCCCTTAGGATGAACCTGTCCACTGGTGGACTTGATGAATATAAGTCATCTCTTAGGATGAACCCGTCCATTTATGGACTTGATAAATATGACTCACCCCTTAGGATGAACCCGTCCACTGATGGAGTTGATAAATATAAGTCATCCCTTAGGATGAACCCGCCCACTTATGGACTTAATAATATCCTTGTAAACATACGCACGGCATATCTGAATACTCCTCTTATTGTGAAAAACGTGCATGTAGAAATTGTTTCTAAAAAGAAATAAGAAACTGCCCTTCGGGCTTAAACAGTACTTTAAATGGTAAAAACTAACTAAAAGGAAGTAAAATGAAAATGAGGAGTGTCGTCGTTCGTGCCCTTGTCTACTGGCAGTACATTTTCAAGTGCTCCGTGTTTCATGGGTGATACAACTTTTGCCCGTCGAGCGTTTCTAGGTGGTAGGTGCCTCTTCTCTACCATGACGCGATCCTATAGGGTCTTTCCCAATTAGGTCCTAACTTTCCCTCTGCAGGATTTCTCGTGGTACCCATCATCTTTCTCAAGACGAGATCTCCAACTTGAAAGTTCCTGTTTCTGACTTTGGAGTTGTAGTGCTTGGCCATGAGGTCCTGGTATCGTGCTAACCTTTGTACAGCCATCGCCTTGACCTCGTCCACCAAATCAAGCTGAAGGCGCATAGCTTCATCATTCCTACTCTCATCATGGTTTTTAACTCTGTAGCTTGTGAGTCCGATCTCGGCCGTGATGACTGCCTTGCTTCCGTATGCTAGTCGAAATGGAGTTTCTCCTGTAGGCGTCCTTGCCATTGTCTTGTAAGCCCATAAAATGCTTGACAATTCTTCCGGCCATATTCCCTTTGCCCCCTTGAGCCGAATCTTGATGATTTTGAGTAAGGATTGGTTCGTGACCTTGACTTTTCGTTGGCTTGAGGGTAGACGGGTGATAAGTAATGATTCTTTATCCCTAACTATAAGTAGAAATCCATGAATGAATCGTTGTCAACTGCTACCCGTTGTCTAAGACTAGTACTTTAGGTATACCGTACCCGCAGATGATGTTCCTTCATACAAAGCTTCGCACATTCGTCTCCGTGATGGTGGCAAGGGCTTCGGCTTCTACCCACTTGGTGAAGTAGACTATACCCATTACTAGGAATTTCAACTGTCTAATTGCTATTGGGAACGGCCGTATGATATCTAACTCCTATTCAGTGAAAGGCCATGGAGCCGTCATTGGGGTGAGCTCTTCTGTTGGTTATCTAATGAGGTTACCAAACCTCTGACACTGTCGCAAGCTTTGACGTACGCATGGGCATCCTTCTACATGGTGGGACAATAGTACCCTACCCGGATCAGTTTATGCACTAAAGACTGCGATCCTAAATGGTTCTCGTAGATTCCTTCATGGATTTTCCTCATGATGTAATCCGCCTCCTCGAAGTTAAGACACCTTAGGTATGGACTGGAGAAGCCCTTTTTGTACAAGATGTTTTTAATTAGCACAAACCGTGCTGCTTGAACCTTTAACTTCCTAGCGGCCTCCTTGTTGTCTAGTAGTATGCTGTCCTTTAAGTAGGAGGTTATTGGTGTGGTCCAGTTGTTTTCGAAACCTACCTCCTGCACACTAATGCCATTTATTAATGGTGAATTTTGAACAAAGGACAGTACTTGACTAGGGATGAGCATGTGTTCTGCTGATGCAACCTTGGCAAGACGGTTGGCTTGCTCGTTCTCCTCCTTTTGGATTTGAATAAATTTCACTTGGAGATCATTCACTCGATTCTTCACATGCTCCATGCACTTCTTCATCCGTTCGCCCTTGCACTCGTAGTTGCCATTAACATGACTTGTGACTACCTGAGAATCGCAATATATGACCACATTTGCGGCTCCTGCTGCTTTGGCTAGATTGAGTCCTACTATCAAGGCTTCGTACTCCACCTCGTTGTTGGTCGTAGGGAAGTCGAGTCGAATTATACATTCGATCTCGCCCCTTTTTAGGGAATAGAGTACTACACCAGCTCCATTTGCTTGTCTGTTGGATGTTCCATCCATGTAGATACTCCATTGCGGTTGTGCTCCTGCCCCCTAGCCTTCCACGTTGGTCAATTCTGCAATGAAGTCAGCGATGACTTGCCTTTTTATGGCCGTTCGCGGGTGATACTCTATGTTGAACTCACTCAACTCAATTGCCCATAGCACCATCCGTCCAGCTGCTTCAGGGCTGCTCATTGCTCTCCACAGAGGTTTGTTTGTCAAGACGATCACAGTGTGGGCTTGGAAGTATGGCTTGAGTTTACGAGCTGCCATTACTAATGCAAAGGCAAGCTTTTCCATTAGGGAGTACCTATCTTTTGTGCCTCAGAGCGCTCGACTAGTGTAGTATACTGGTTTTTGTACCTTATCTTCTTCTCTGACTAAGGCTGCGCTGACAGCCGCCGGGGAGACAGCCAGATAGAGGAATAATTCCTCCCCTGGTTTGGAGGGACTCAGCAGCTGTAGGGAGGAGAGGTATGCTTTCAAGTCTTCGAATGCTTTTTGGCATTCAGCCATCCATTCAAACGACTTCTTCAACGTGCAAAAAAAGGCAGGCACTTGTCTCTTGCTCTTGAAATGAACCTATTTAGCGTGGCTACTTTGTCGTTATGATACTTTCTTGATGTTTTTCGGCGGTGTCATCTTCATTATTTCCTGTATCTTGTCTGGATTGACCTCAATACCTCTCTGGGATACCATAAACCCTAAGAATTTTTCAGCCGTCACCCCAAATGCACATTTGTTCAGATTTAGCTTCATGTTGTACGATGAAGGGTATCAAAGGTTTCCTTGAGGTCGTCCAAATGGTCTTTTTCCAGTTGGCTCTTTACCAGCATGTCGTCCATGTAGACTTGAACGTTTCTCCCTATCCGATGTTCAAACATCTTGTTCATCAGCCTTTGATACGTGGCGTCTGCGTTCTTAAGTCTAAACGGCATTACTTTGTAGCAAAAGAGACCTTGGCTAGTGACAAAAGAAGTATTTTCTTAATCAACTTTGTCCAGCTTGATCTGGTTGTAACCAGAAAATGTATCCATGAAGTTCAGCAACTGATGTCTTGCTGTCGAATCCACCAAGATGTCAATTCGTGGAAGTGGGTAGCTGTCCTTGGGCATGCCTTGTTCAAGTCCGTGAAGTCTACACACATCTTCCACTTTCCGTTGGCCTTTTTGACCATCGCCACGTTGGCCAACCAATCGGGGTAGCATACTTCTTGTATGAATCTTGCTTCCTGTAATTTGCGAACCTCTTTTGCTATGGCCTTGTCCCACTCCTACACGAACACCTGTTTCTTCTGACGGATGGGAGAAAACGAGGGCGATACGTTCAATTTGTAGACTATGACCGAAGGATCAATCCCGGGCATGTCTTCATGGCTCTAGGTGAAGACGTTCTGGTTCTCCCTTAAAAATATTGTGAGTGCCTGATGGACTAGCAGGCTAGCAAGAGTACCTACTCTGGTCATTCGCTCAGGCCTAAAGTCGTCAAGGTGTATCTTTTCCAATCCTTCCACTGGTTCTGCTACCGTCCGCTGTTCTTCTATGCACATGGTCTGTAAATAGTCGTCCATCTCCAGCATGGCAATGTAGCACTTGTGTACTGCTACTTGATCCCCTCGTACCTCTCCCACTCCGTATTCGGTGGCATCATCAGGTGGTAAGTTGAGGTTACGGCCTTCCACAAATTAAAGGTAGGACGGCCCAAGATGGTGTTGTAAGCGGATGAACAGTCTACAACCAGGAATGTGACATCCTTGGCGATCTGTTGAGGGTAACCACCGAATATTACAGGCAAAGTGATCGCACCAAGGGGGTACACTCTCATCCCTCCAAATCCAACGAGTGGCGCGTTGGTTAGAACTAGCCGTTCTCTCTCGATCCTCATGTGCTGGAACACCGGGTAGTAGAGTATATCAGCTGAGCTCCCATTGTCCACAAGGACTCGGTGAGTGTTGTAGTCCCCAACCCGTACGCTAGCTACAAGCGCATTGTCGTGTGGGTGATGGAGACTAAGCGTGCCATTTTCGGGACTAAGCCCATCAGCTGGACGTTTGGAATCATCCTGAGCTAGGTCTTGCGTGCCTTCCTTATTGAACCGATAATTGCGATGCCCTCTACAATCATCCTTATGTCTCCTAAGGATAGCCTAGGACGCTCGTTTTCCTTCTGGGCGGCTTACTCTTGTGGTTGGTTAGTCATTTCCTTGCTAACGAACCTTTACAACTTCCCTCGTCTAATAAGGGCTTCTATCTGCTACTTCAAGTCGTAACAGTCGAATGTATCGTGATCGTGATCACGGTGGAAACGACAGTACTTATCTCTAAACCTCTTGCTGGGGTCCCCCTTTAGCTTGCCAGGAAATGTTAAGACTCCTTCATCCTTGATCTACATTAGGACATGGTCAATCGGGGCATTTAGCAGGGTGAAATTAGCGAACCTTCCTGCTGGGGGTTTGAAGTGCCTATCCTCTCGTCTGTCTCCAGTTCTTGTTATCTTTCACCCTTTATCTTGTCGTGCTTCTTCTGGTCTCTCCCTCTTCTTAGGCTTCTCTTCTCGAGCAAGCAACATGTCTTCCACATTCATGTATCCTGTAAAGCAACATGGTTTTTGGATTGTTTTTGTATAGAGAAAACAAGAACTTCCCCTTCCGTAATCCATTGGTGAACGCAACCACGAGTATCTTGTTGTTAGCTTCATCAATCGAGAGGGCCTTCTTGTTGAAGTGGGTGATGTAAGACCTCAGTGTCTCATCCTCTCGTTGCTTGATGTTCATTAGGCATGCAGTAGACTTTTTGTACTTGTGCCCCCTATAAAGTGCAAGGCAAACTGGGCGCTTAACTCTTTGAAGGTACTGATGGAGTTTGGCATCAACCTGCTATACCATACCCTTGCAGGGCCGTTCAACGTGGTAGGAAAAGCCCGGCACATGATCTCATCCGCCATGCCTTGCATGTGCATGAGGGTTTTGAACGATTCCAAATGGTCCAAATGATCTCTTGACCCATCGTAGGTCTCTACTTGTGGCGTGTGGAACTTCAATGGCAGGGGGAATGTAGTGACAGATACAGTGAAGGGTGAGTCTGTCCGATGGACCATCTCGTCGAGGTCGTTTGATACCCGTCCCTTAAGGGCGTTCATCATGAATCCATCAATTCTTTCATCATCTGCATCTCTAGGACCAGGCATGGCGGAGCCATGTCCATGGCGGACGTATGACTTGTGTCTTGTTGCTCTGGTCTGCTTAGGGCGTTGCTGCCTTCCGGCCCTTCTTGATCCCTTTGCTCTGCGCTGGTACCTTCTTGGTCTTCCTCCTGAGTATTAAGCCTTGCATTCTTTTGGCGTAGCTACTCCTCTAGGTCATGGTTTTGCTTGGTGAGGCGTTCGACAGCTGCAGCAAGAGTCTGAACCTGTCTTTCCAGGGCGGTGGTACATAGTTCATCTCCCTAGTTATTGTTGGTGGTCGCCATCGAGCGAGTAAGTACCATGCAACTCTTTGTCTAGGAAGCGGTAATATGGCTTGCAAGTTTCCCATAGACGACACCAACTGATGATGTCGAGAATCGTCAGTAAGCTACACGATCCTTACACGCTCTGGACAAGACCTGCACAACAAAGAAGAAGAAGAAGAAGAAACCCTTACAGAAAGTACCGGTGTGGTATTGGCCAAATACCCTTCGAAGGTTAAGTTAGAGAACTTCACAACTCTAGAGTACTATAACTGGGATAAATTATGTGTACTTTGATTCATGAGGGTTTTGGGTTTTTATAGTAGTGTAGAACCAACTTTTGTTTCTAGGTGAAGAGAAATTTTTCCTTATAAGAAAGATCCTCATAAATGTATGTATTTTACGGGATCCTTTCCATATGGAGAATTTATTGATTAGAGTTAATCGTGAGGCACAAGACATTTTCATTTGAAGTTTCTTGAGGACTACTTAAATCATGTGGATGCCACGTGACCTTGCCACCGTCAACTTTGCATCTGTCTGCTTTCTTATTTATCCGTCATGGAGAGTCCGTCCTCCTTGGACGCATCCCCCCGTCTTCTTCCATCACATTGATCATGCACTACCCAATACCATCGCTCATGGTAGAATCTGTTAAACGAGACCGTCTAGTTCAATTTTATCCTCTTCAATTTGGAAGCAAACATTGCGGCCATTGAACGATTTTGGGTTTAGTTAGAAGAGCATTTGGGAAGGTGGGGTTGGGTTGTTTCTAGTGTTTAGTATTGTTCTCATAGCTCTTAGTTTGTCTTGGTTGAGGGGGGTATCTAATACGGCATAAATCCAGAAGTATCAGGCTGTGTTTGAGTTTGCTTAAGCTTGTGGTATTAGAACCAGAACACCAGTGGGGATTAGAGGGGTGAATGTTGGCAATGTCATCCGCATTAATCCTTCATTGAAAACTATTGAAGCAGTTGTTGAAGTGACTTTCACACCATAATTTTGTATATACATCTTTCTTACTTAACCAAAAAATATTTGAATGTGATCAAGATTTTGTTGGTTTTTATTGGGTGTATGTATTTTACTTTATTGTATCACCTTCTCTTTGTAGGCTGATGATGATAAAAGTCATACCTCGAAATTCACTTATAGAGGTGAATCAATCGGGTCTTCTCATGGAAACTTTATTTGAAATTACACCTGGCAATCCAATTCCAACACCTTTTAGTAGGGCCACTTGACCTAAAATGTTCTGAAGAAGGTCTAATTGTATGTGATCACCAAAAGATAAAGGGAAATCAAGGAGTAAGTTTGGATGCATTGGTGGGGATATTCACCCATTTGGGATGTGAAGTGGAGGGCATTGATATTGCCAACCACCATTCACTGGCTAAACGAGTTTTATCTGCTATTGAAGAAGCAAGGCCATTGCTCTTAAAGGTACGATGCACATCTCTTGGTTTATATGTTTAACTAAAAATAGTTATTGACTGCTTTGTTGAACTAGATAACGGTATTAATATTGCAAATGCCAAGCAAATTTATGGAAAAATGAAGAGTTTGTTAGTAAAGATATAGAATGTAGTAGCTACATACTTTCCTATTAAGCTACCCTATTTGATTTATTAAGATAGGATGAGGGTCTATGTGCGAGAAATTGTTGAGGCATCTATTTACAAGGGAAAAGTGCAGACCAAATGAATGTGCCTAATCTAAAGAATTTAACAAAGCATTGCCCTTTAGCATAGGAAACCGATTACATCCTTAAACATATCTAAAGAGATGTGGCAGTGGGGCAGTCCTTAAAGATTATGGATGAAGCTTTTTTATATATGAAAAGTGGATTTATTGCAAAATTTAAAAGAGTTCAATTCTTAAATTGAACATATGTGGAGTGGAGTGAGAGTAGCTTTAGCAATTGCCATATAAACATCAAATCAGTTGAATATTCATGGAGATAGAAGTGAGCATTAAACAAACTGAAGATCTAGTGTATAAATTACTTAGTTAAGAAAGTTACATCTAACTTTCCTGTTGTCCAATTATTTTCTCAATTTAAGACAATCCTTGAGGAATTCACCCATTTATATTCTTGTAGTGCTCTTCAAGATCAAATTTTCAAAATTGTTTAGGAGGGTTATTGTCCTTAGGGAATTGGCAAAGTGCGTAAATGAGATAAACATCCTAGTCTGCCATTTGTGTCTAAGTTTGACAAGTCCACTGGCAAGAATTATCTTCTTGAGCATTGTGTGTCTGTGTTATGTCATGTGTGCATGCATCTATATAACTAAGAAAGATCCATTTCTGTAATCAGCATTAATGTATTCTTGTGCACCGTATTTAGTTTTATTGTAGTTATGTCTCAAATTATAGCCCTGGCTGAAGATGTTCAACCTTTGCTGGCTGAAGTTCGTGATAGTGGTTTGCTACAGGACGTTGATAAATTAACCAGAAGCCTTACAGAATCCTATGAGGAATTGAGGTGAATTGTCCTACCTTTATTTTATGTATAAATTTGGACATAAATATTAATTGAGAGGTATTGACATCTTGTATCACATGGTTACCATTTTAGTAGATTCAAAATAATTTCTCACACTTTATACCTGGAAAAGGATCCTTGCCATTTGCCATGAAAAGAGATCCTAATCCCTTTCGCTTTTCCCTACCCCGAAAAGGAAACCATTTTAATATTTTTATTTTTATTTGTGCAGAAGGGTACATTCATCTTTCATGACCGCTAAGAACATTGTACTGATTCATGATTCTATTCAAACTTTGCTTTTTACTGTAAGAAAAAACTTTCTAGAAGAACAAGAATGGAAAAGCTCTCTAAATCTGAGAGAATTCTATATCTGAATCACAGAGTGATTGTATGAGCATATACAAAATAAAATAACTGCTCTGTTTATATACAACATCAAGAAGGAAGCAAAAAAGGCGGGAAACTCTAACTAATTCCTAATATACTCTAGTGTGTAATGGCTTCAAGCAGTGACCAATCAGATCACGACATCTGGCCTTGTGTATGACTTTCTTTGATTCACAACCTCGCACATGTTGGCTATGCATTCTTGCTAAACAAAACACTGCCGTTTTCTTTGCTGCTTTATTTCTCTCACCAAAACAACTTGATGTCGTTTTCTTCTCACTCTTAGAAATTTCTTTCTTGTTTAACTTTTGTTGTCGTTCAACTGGTGCTAATGCATCTTCAACACTCCCCCTCAAGTCCTGAACTTTAAGTTCTGAGACTTGAACTGAGGAATTAGCCTTTGATTGTCTTGGAGTAAAAATGTCTCTTAAGCCTAATCTTCCTGAAAGCCTTGTGAAAGATGAAATTCCCAAAGCTTTAGAGAATATGTCTGCCACTTGTGAGTTAGTGGCTAAATGAAATGTTTTAATCATTCCTTCCATAATCTTATCCCTTACCAAATGACAATCCACTTCAATATGTTTTGTCCTCTCATGGAAGACAGGATTTGCAACTATGTAAAGTGCTATTTGATTGTCACAGAACAACATAGCTAGTTTAGGATGATCTATCTTCAAGTCCTTGAGCAGTTGAAGTACCCAAGTGATTTCACATGCCACACTTGCCATGGCCCTGTATTTCGCCTCTGCTGATGATCTTGAGACAACACCTTACTTCTTTGATCTCCAAGGTATTAAAGCATCTCCTAAAAACACTACATAACTTGTTAAAGACCTCCTTGTATCAGGGTAGCCTGCCCAATCTACACCACAAAAGGATTTTAGATGTAGTTCTGAGTTGCTAGGAAAGAAAATTCTCTTCCCTAGTGAACCTTTGATGTATTGTAATACTCTATTGGCTGCAAGTAAGTAGGGCTCTCTAGGTTGAGACAAAAATTGACTCAATCTATGCACAACATAAGTGATGTCAGGTCTTGTTAAGGTAAGATACAAAAGTCTTCCAATCAACCTTTTGTACATGCTAGGATCTGTAAGAGGCTTCCCTTCATACTTGGAAGGGCTTAAATTCTGCTCCATAGGAAACTTGACTGGCTTAGAACCAAGAAAACTTGTGTCCTTTAAAATTTCTAAGGCATATTTCCTTTGATTTAAGCTTATGCCCTCATCTGTTCTAGCCACTTCAAGGGTTAGAAAATACCTCAATGAACCAAGGTCCTTCAAACCAAACCTGTCATCAAGTAACTTCTTCAAGCTATCAACATAAGCAGAGTTATTACCAATGAGCAATATATCATCTACATAAACTAAAAGAACAGTAAAAGAAGAGCCTTGTGTATGCGTAAACAAGGAATAGTTAGATTTAGACTGTATAAACCCCATCTGCAGAATTGTTGAAGAAAACTTTTCAAACCATTGCCTTGATGCCTACTTAAGCCCATAAAGGCTCTTGTTAAGCTTGCAAACCAGATGCTCCCCCTTGTTGTGAAAGCCAGGTGGCAAACACATGTACACATCTCAACCAAATCACCATGGAGAAATGCATTATTGACATCCATTTGGTGAAGAAACCACCTTTTCACAACAGCTAAAGACAATACAATTCTGACTGAAACAGATTTTGCAACAGGAGAGAACGTTTCAGAATAATCCAAACCATCTTTCTAAGTAAAACATTTGGCCACCAACCTAGTTTTGTACCTCTCAATGGTGCCATCTGAGTTGTATTTAACCCTGTACACCCATTTGCATCCAATGGAAGACTTACCTGGTGGCAAAGAAGTAAGAGTCTAGGTATTATTGAGCTCTAAAGCAGCTATTTCCTTGTCCATTACAGCCCTCCACTCAGGCAATTGGATTGCTTGATGAAAGGAAGTAGGCTCTGGTGGAGAAGTAGTCACAGCCATAACAAAGGAATAATAGGTAGGTCCTAGATGAGAGTAACTCAAAGTATCTGAGATATCATATGGCAAACCAAAAGCAGGCTTAGTACTAACAAATTTACAAAGCATAATCTGAGAGGTAGGCAAGAGGGTGATCAGGCCTAGTAGACCTCCTTAAAATAGGTAAAACAAAAGTAGAAGGGGTAGGTGAAGTGGAAGGAACAAGAGAATCAGAAACAACAAGTGGAGTATCTGAAATAGTTAAGGTAGAATCTGCAGAATCAGAAACAGAAATGAGGTCTGTAGAAGCATGTTGATTATCAGGAGAAATAGGTATAGGGATACTAGAAGAAGGAACTAAGGTAGATTCAGTGGTATGATTTGGAGGAATGGATGAAAGAATGGGAGTGGTAGTCTCAGTAGGAGTGCAATGAGGAAAAACAAAAGAATCAAGATAGGATGTGGATGGATGATCAGATATAGCATAAGGGAAAATATGCTAATAGAAAACAACATCTCTAGAGATATAAATGGAATTTGATTCAATGTCCAAAACTATATAACTTTTGATGCTGTGGGGATAGCCTACAAAAACATATTTCCTAGCCCTAGATGCAAATTTGTGTCTATTATGTGGTAATGTGGAGATGAAACATAAACATCCAAAACATCTAAGATGATCATAACAAGGTGGTAAATTGAAAAGAAGTTCATAAAGGCTCTTGTTATGTAAAATTTTAGAAGGAGTTTTGTTAATAAGGTACTCTGCAAGTAAGATACAATCACCCCAGAAACACAAAGGAACCTTGGATTGAAACATTAGGGCTCTTGCAACATTGAGAATGTGTTGATGCTTCCTTTCAACAATGTCATTTTGTTGAGGAGTATCAACACATGACAACTGATGCAAGATACCACTAGAGTGGAAAAAATTCTTTAGATAAAATTTAGTTCCATTGTCACTTCTGATAATCTTGATATTAGTGTCAAATTGAGTATGAACCATTTTGGCAAATTCAGGAATCAAGAATTGTGTATCAGATTTGTTCTTAAGCAAATAAACCCAAGTACAACGAGTGAAATCATCCACTAAAGTCAGAAAATACTTGAAACCATCAACAATATAGGTAGAAAAGGGACCCCATAGATCACAATGTACAAGCTCAAAAGCTTTATGAGATATATGTGAGCTTGGAGAGAAAGGGAGTCTCCTTTGCTTAGAAAAATGACAGACATCACAAAAATGTGTTTTATTTGAAACATCAGAAACTGCAACTTTATTCAACAAAGCAAGTTTTGAAAAAGAAAGATGACCTAATCTATTGTGCCACAAGTCCGAAGAAGAAGAGTGACCAGTGTTGACAGATAAGGCAGTGTATGAAGCCAAATCCTGCAGTAGGTAGAATCCTCTACACTCTTTACCTAAACTAATCGTGCTCCATTAAGCAAGGTCCTGGATAAAACAACAATTACCAAGAAAAATGAGACAACAACAATGATTTTCTATAAGTTTGCTTACAGATATCAGATTGAAACTGAAAGAAGGCACACATAATACACCAGTGAGGGTTAAAGTAGAAGAAATCTTCACAGTGCCTATGTGTGTTACTAAAGCTTGTTCCCCATTTGGCAAATAAACACAAGAATGGACAATTGAAGTAACAGTGGTAAGTTGAGTGCCTGAATGGACCATATGGTCTATAGCACCAGTGTTTATAATCCAATCATGTGATTTATAGGAATGTCTATCAACAAGATGAGCTAAAAATATAGAATGTGTCATGTTAGGAGGAATCCAAAAAGATTTACCTGAAAAATTAGATGGAAAATATGAAGAAGAAGAAGAAGAAGAAGAAGCAACAGATGAAGCTAGTTGAAGGGATGAAGCAGGAGCCATCACAGAAGCTGCTTGATGAGAAGGTTGAGTACCAACACCTGATCTTGATGCTGAAAGATCTTTCAGAAGAGTAATGAGTTGCTCACATTGAACCTGTGAGATAGGACACGGTGACAAAGATGCTTGTGAAGGAGCCTGTGGTGAAGAACCAACAAATTGAGTGGTAAAGGGATTCTATGATCCATATCCATTCTCAGCTTGAGAACCAGGACTAGAAAACATGCCATTATTTGGAAAACACCAGGAAAAACACCATTTTTTTGGAAACAATTAGGGTTAGCTGAAGTAAAACCACCCAAATTCCCAAAATTAGCAGATGGCAAAACAGTTGAAACTTGATTAGCCAAAGCTTTGTTACTTCCTTTAGGCTTGTACCCTGGGGGATAGCCATGAAGCTTGTAACATTTGTCTGCTATATGACCAGTAAGGCCACAATATGTGCAAATTGGTCTTTCCTTTTTAGAATTCCCTCCTTTTCCACCATGAAATCCTTGATTATGACCTTGATGCCCTCTGTTGTTATTAGTATACATTGCAGTAGCTTCAACAGGATAAACCATGTTAACACCATGACCTATGCTCTTTCTCTTTTCTTCTTGTAAAATCAAAGAACAAACTTTGCTAGCAGAAGGAAAAGGTTCAACTAACAAGATCTGACCAATAATTTTCCCATAACTATCATTCAATCCCATCAAGAAATAAAACACATGTTCCTTATGATGAGCATCCAATTGAGAAGACTTAGATCCACAAGTACAGGCACAAGTGCACATAGTTAAAGGGTTGGTAGTTGATGAATTCATCCCAAAGTGTTATGAATTTGGTGAAATAGGAACTCACAATGAGTGATCCCTGTGAAAGATGAGAGGTTTCCTTTTTTAACTCGAACAATCTTGGAGTGTTGCCTTGTGAAAGCCTGTCTCTGAGGTCAATCCATAAATCTTTGGCAGTGTTGATGTTCATAACACTTGCCTTGAGATCCATGCTAAGAGAATTAGTCAGCCATGAAAGAACTGTGGTGTTGCACCTACTCTAAGTGTTAAACACTGGTGAAGACAGATCTGGCTCTGGAATTGAACCATTCACAAAGCCAAACTTGTTTCCGGCACTCAAAGCCAAAAACACTGATCTCGCCTAACTCATGTAATTCTCTGGTCCAGTCAGTGGCTACGATGTAAGAACAATTCCAGGACTCTCAGTCACTGGTAAAAAATAAGAATTATTAGCAGGCTCATCTGCCATTGTTGTACCAGATGAAGGTGCTGATTGTGTGGAATTAGAATTGGATGCGTCATTAGCAGAACTGGAAGTCATGAATGAGCAAGCAAGCTCTAATACCATGTAAGAAAAGAACTTTCTAGAAGAACAAGAATGGAAAAGCTCTCTAAATATGATAGAATTCTATATCTAAATCACAGAGTGATTGTACGAGTATATACAAAATAGGGCAAATTACACTCCCCTCCCTTGAGATTTGGAGAAATGGCACTCACCCCCAAACTTGAAAAGAAAAAACACTCCCCTCCCTTGAGATTTGAAAAAAATAACACTCCCCCCCCTTCTGTTAATATAGTAACGGAATATTCCAATTTTTTAAAAGATTCTCTTCATCAAAGTTTAACCATGATTAGTGAAAAGAGCATTCACATAAAATAAAATAAATGAAAAGAGCATATTATAAAATATGTTGCTTAAGTGGATTTTTTAGTCTCTTCTAGCACCTTTCCAACTAATTTTTTAAAGTTTGATAATCCTCTTAGATTTTTTAATCGCACCACTCTCCAACACTTTGGATCAAAATTTATGAAATAAAACAATTTGTCGAAGCTTTCAAGCTTTTATTGTTTAAAAATGAGTTTGAAATTTTCAGAGTCACTTATCAATATAAAAAACTTTTACACATGGGTAAATTGGATAGAATTTACATAGGTGCATGTGTGTGTGTATATATATGTGTGTGTGTGTGTTTATCAAAGTGTTGTTGTGTTGCTGTTTTTATTTCATTGCAATTTATTTTGTTAGACCACATTTTCACACAGGATATCTATTTATAGATTTATTAAGCTAGTTTTAATTATTCAAAGTACAAGAGAAACTCTAGAAGTTCAAATCAATTATTTTTCTTCATGCAAGTTAGGTGAGATGTCAATGGCTCTTGGCTTCTACTTTCCAGCTCATTTTTACATTTACTTCTTTACTGCCAAGTATTGTCTCTTTGGCTGAATTATTGACAAGTAGCATCCACTTATTGAATTGCAAATTACCTTTCAAGCATTATAGACACAAGGGAAATAGTTTGGCCTTTTTCCAAATACTAGAACCACTTCTCAAAAACTAATTTTTTAGTTATATTAATTTCAAAATTTTGGTTTAGGACATTCAACAAATATTAAATCTTCGCAAAAAAAAAATGCAGAAGAAATAAGATAATAGAGCATGAGTAAATATCCAAAGCATTGTGTAACAAACAAATCGAGCATTTTCAAACAAAATCCATCAACGGAAATGTCTTTGAACTTTGAAGTAAATCCATTAACAACAACAAAAATTGAGATTTTTCAACAAAAAAAAAAAAAGCTTTACAAATTGTTTTGTGAATATTATACCATTGTGCACATAACAATCTATCTAAACATAAATTCCAAAAATCCATGGCTCAGCTATGCTAAAATACAAGAAATATTGAGGGCTTCATTGACATTTACCTGGTTATTCAGCTTTTGTTGTATTTACTATGGAATCATTATTGGGCCATGGGATGAGAGGTTGTAAGAGACCAGATGAGGTGTATTTGTTATTTTCTCAAACCTCAAGGGAGGGGAGTGTTATTTGCCCTACAAAATAAAATAACTGCTCTATTTGTATACAACACCAAGAAGGAAGCAAAAAAGGCGGGAAACTATAACTAATTCCTAACAAACTCTACTGTGTAACGGCTTCAAGCAGTGACCAATCAGATCATGACATCTGGCCTTGCGTGTGACTTTCTTTGATTCACAACCTCGCACTTGTTGGCTATGCCTTCTCATTAAACAAAACGCTACCGTTTCCTTTGCTGCTTTATTTCTTTCACCAAAACAACTTGATGTCGTTTTCTTCTCACTCTTAGAAATTTCTTTCCCGTTTAACTACTGCTGTCGTTTAGCTTATGCTTATGCATCTTCAACAGTTACCTTGAAGAACATTGAGGTGAGATCCTAAATTGACAAACTGCCTAAAATCTTTGCTGATTATAAGTCGTGAGCTATGTTTATTTATTTGTTAATTTTTCCCCTTCTCTATTCATTTCCATTTCTCGGTCCAACCACCATTTCAGAATATATGATCTGATAGTCAGGGATTTACAGGTGATGAGGCTACAAAACAGAATTTGAAAGCACTTGTCAGGTCCCTTTCCAGGCTAATGTAAAGACAAATGAAAGTTGGAAATGGGGAAACAGATTATGACAGTTAATTAGATGGTTAAAAATTGTGTTCTTCTTCCATTGTCATGTTAGGGAGAAACTAAAGTTTGTCCTTTTTAGGATTTTCTTTTGGTTGCACTTGCATAGAAAGGCTTTGATGCTAGAGGTACAAGTTGCATACTTTTATCTGGTTTAAATTTGAATTCTAGTCAAAGTATGCATTCTCAGCATTTGGCTTGGAGGTTTCGTCCGTTTATTGCAAAGGGTTTTGTTGCAACATCAAACATATGAGCATGGATAAATTTCTCTTGTTGGGTTGTCTCCTTCCCTTTAATTTTTAAAATTTGAGTTTGCAGATGCAGATAAGGAAAAAGAATGCCTAGATTAGCTCGTGACATTTGGAATTTGTAACTGATGTAATGGGACTGAATTACATTCCCTTTTATTAAGTTTCTTTGTTTCTTCACTTCTTGTCATTTTACCCTAGTTGTCTAGTAACTTATAACTAGACAACAGTTGTTGCTATTCAGCCAATATTTTTCTATATGCTTGGCAATTTGAGACTCGATTTCCATGATTATGCCAAAGACTCCTTGTATAATTGGGTGGTGGTTGTCTTGTCCCTAACGGTATATTCGAAGAACACGTCTCCAGTACAAGGACATGCAGCAGCTTCTAGAGCATGTATTTGCGCTGCCTTGGTCTTCTCACTTACATGGAATGCCATTTTTTGTTGCACAGTAGGACATGGAAGTTTATTGGCCCCAAGAATAGTCCAATATGAGCAATCTGATGTATGTGCTATTCATATAGAAAAGGCCGTGCAGCGAACCCCTAGCAAGATACACTTGCTTCACGATTGGCAATGCCATTCCCACCATGCAACTCCCATCAAGTTAAGACAAAGCAACACCATGGTGGTCCTAAGAAGTTGAACATTAAATGAAAACAATAAATGGTCCAAAGCATAACCACCTGGCTCTCTTATAACATAAATGAATAGATAGCTAACACCAAACAACCTAACAATCAATATATATATATATATATATATATATATATATATATATATATATATAAAAGTAGATTTCTCATGTTGGAGAGCATAGGGTTGTGTCAAGTGGCGCATTTCTTGAAGTTTTTTTTATTTAGGCTTCTATTTCAAAGAGTTTGCATTTATATCAAATTATTAATTTATTGAATCAGCTAATAGAGTAAATGTATGTACTAATTATCTATTGTTGTGCATTAATTATTTGTATTAAATGAATTTATAAGATTATTTTTATAAACTTTATTTAAGAAATAATTTTTAGTTGGAATACTAATATTAAATTTACAGTATGACATTATTTCCCATGTTTAGTTACTTTCACAAAAATTGACACAAAAACTAAAAAAAAAATTAAAATATTTGTGAATTCTTGGGTTGTGTCAAGTGGCGCATTCCTTGAAGTTCTTTTTATTTAGACTTCTACCTCAAAGAGTTTGCATCTATAAAGCACAGGTGTGTTTCCAGATTCAGGTGCGAGTGCAAGACTTGACAATTTTTGAAAAAGTAAGGTGCAGGTGCGGGGATTAAAAAATTTCTAAAAATATTTTTATTTATATTTTCTATATATTACTAAGCATACTTTTTCACATTATATAAACATATACCAAATTTAAGAGTAATAGTAGATAATAACTAAAACATGATATTCATAAATTAAATACAACCCACAAGTTTGAAACATTCCATGATATTCGGAAATTAAAACACAACCCACAAGTATAAAACTAAAACAAATAAAAGATAATCAACAAGACAATCAAATACAACCCGCATCATCATCATCAAGATCAATAGCTTCACTTCGAACTTCACTCTCACTAGTAGTAACACTAGTGCTAGCATTTTCCAATAACCATGGCCTCCAACTCTAGCTCATCAACTGTAAGGGCAGCATTCTCAAGAATTCTAGCTCCTCCATGTATGTCGCTCTCCAACCAAGAGTCTCTTGCAATATCCCACATCTTTGTTGCTGTATTTACATACTCCTCATTGCACTTTGACAAGAGTCGAAGATTAGAATGCACATATACCAAATCCTCAGCACGTGCAGGAGCCATTTTGTTTCTTTTTAAGGAATGAATGAATTTGTATATGCTCCAATTCCTCTCAGCACATGGGGATGAACAAGGTTGTCCAAGAAGTTTAAGGGCAAGGGTTTGAAGAGTTGGAAATGAGGAGCCATGGTATTGCCACCAAACCAAAGGTTGTAAGACCCACCTATCTGTCAAGGCATCTGGTGAAGGAAACCTCCCTCCTGAAATTGCAGCAAACTCAACTTTCACCACCCTTAATTCATTCTCATCTTTAAACTATCGATCCAAACACTTGCTCCTTTCCATAGAAATTTCATGATCCCGATGTGGAGCGATGCATTTTGGATGCTCCGAAAGCCATTCAATGGAGTAATACCTAGTTAAAGATTAAAAAATAAATATAGATGATGAAACATGTGTTTTACTAGAAGGGAGAACTAAGGAAAATAGAAAATAAAAGTACTTACTTAGGATTTATGGAATGAGTCAAGCAATGTAGTGGTGTACAATTATTAGTCCATTGATCAATGAGTATATCATAACATTAAAAAATGAGCTATACTCATCATCTTCCAAGCCTTCATGCCGATTTATTACTGCCCTCACCTTCGTTATCATTGAATCCCACATCTCATGCACAAGATGAAGACAATGCTTATCTGTGTCGGCTGCTCGTAGCATATCATAAATAGGTGTTGTGAATTTAAGGATATAATCAAGAACATCCCACCAACAATCACTTAGAATCATATCTTTCACCTTTTGAGCTTTTCCAACATCATCCTCCCTAATAACCATGACTTGAAGGCATCTTTTTATCAACTTCAACTTTTTCAGCATTACAACAACCGAAGCAAATCTAGTATCAGCAACTTGGAGCAGTTTTAATGGACAAAATTCATTAAACATTGACAACCTCATTAAATGGTTCATGATAAAAACACG
The DNA here is from genome assembly GCF_040712315.1 of Castanea sativa. Classification (NCBI taxonomy): domain Eukaryota; kingdom Viridiplantae; phylum Streptophyta; class Magnoliopsida; order Fagales; family Fagaceae; genus Castanea; species Castanea sativa. The sequence continues at coordinate 61,345,140 of NC_134013.1, read as the reverse complement.
TATGAAGGATGCATCATCAGCAATACGTGTAATCCAACTACATTCCTCATATGTAACTTCATTATTTTCAGTGTTTCTTGCTGCACAAATATTCTTCAAAGCTAGATTGAGAGTGTGAACAACACATGGTGTCCAAAATATTTTGGGATACTCACCTTCAATAAGAGCTCTAGCAGACTTCATCACACTAGCATTATCAGTGATGACCTTGGACAACTTTTTCATGTCCAATCTCTTTTATAGCATCCTTCAACACCCTAACAATAAAATATTTGTCTTTGAACTCACCTGACCCATCAATTGCCTTTATAAACACTAGACCCCCATCTGATGTAGCCATAATATTAATAAGAAGCCTCCTTTGTCGATCTAACCATCCATCAAAAACTAAACTTACACTATTTGCAAGTCAAGAGTCCTTAATTGGTTTCAAAAGTCTTTCAACATTAGCTCTTTCTTTTTGCAAAAGTGTTGTTCTCAAGGCATTGTATCTAGGAAGAACATAACCCGAAATGTTATGGGTAGTAGCATATGCATAGGAACTATGATAATATGAGTTCCTTGCAAAGTGAAACGGAAGCCCACCGGTGTAAAACATCCTACCAATTCTACTATCCAATTCATGTCTAGCATTATTCTGGAATGCTCTCTCCAAAGGAGAATTCGTGGTCACCTTCCTCCTCTTACCATCAACCGGATCTATACTATCACTCCCTTCTTATCTCCGAAATGAGGGAATAGGCCCACGGCCTGGGAGAGGTGGGGGTAAAGGAATTTGACTTCTGCATTCTCTCTCTAACTTATCATTCTCAATCTGATTATGCATTCTCTACATTTCCAACCTATGGCTCGGTGCCATTTTAGGGCATGCTCTAATACCTTTATTACTAATTTTTAATAAATGAGCCTTAACTCTATAATAGGATCCCAAAAAAACTTCACCAAAATAGTTGCACTTAAACTGTGTGTTTCCACCTGATTTAGAGGTAGAATCAAGTGGTTTGTCTAATTTAGTCATATACTGCCAAAGAGGAGTTTCATCCTTTGGCACTTCTTCATTAGATGAAGGTGAAGTTTCTGTGCTAGTAACTTCATCCATTGCAAATTCAATTTAACCTACAAATAATTTGACAAATATATAATAACTATTAACTAAATAAAAAATCAAACCCAAGTCACAACATTACAGCTTATATAAAAAAAAAAAATTTAAATTTAAAAAATCAAATCACAGATTCACAATGAGTAATAGAGCATGTGAGAGTACAATGGAGGGTGAAAAACTGAGATTGAAAGCTTTGATTAGTTTGATACCTAAGTTGAGAGTGGGTCGGTGAGGTGAGCTTGAGACTTGAGAGTTGACACGGTCCAAGTGATTTGAGACCGAGAGTCATGCAAAGAACAGACCAAAGATGGAGAGTGAGTGCCAGAGGCTGTGAGATTGTGTCTTAGGGAGTGATTGAGTGCGTCTGTGAGAAAGGGGAGACGGAGAGCAGAGAGCAGAGAGGGGAGACGGAGAGCAGAGAGTGGGAGCTGAAGAATGAATCGAAGAGCAAATAGTTTAGGGTTTTGTTGTTTAGAGATTAAGTTCAAACAGTGTGTTTTGCACCCTTTTTTTTTAATTTTGGCCTGAATCGGCCGGTTCGGGTCCAGTACAGCCTGAATCGGTCTATTTCGGCAATTTCTACTAATACGGACCAATTCAGCTCGAATCATTATGAATCGGCCCGAGTCGGCAACAAATCGATGCGTATCGAAGAAAAAAAAACTGGATGCGGCATTGCCGCGCGGGCAGCAGCATCGCCCACCGCGCCCCGCGTCAAACACTGGTGCAGCACCCATTTTGCCGCATCGGTGCTTTTTAAGTTTGCATTTATATCAAATTATTAGTTCATTGAATCAGCTAATAGAGTAAATGTATATACTTTTTTTTTTTTTTTAGAACCCAGTAAGAAAATTTATTAAAGAAAATCAAATTGAAAAACATCCTCCAAATCACGTGGTAGATCTTCTAACCACACATCAAATTAGGGATGGCAATTTAGATCCGACCCGCAGATACCCGGTCCGGCCCAACCGTAATGGGCTGGATTTTACTCGGCCTAATAAAGAATAAGGTCGGGTATGGTTTTTAAAAAAAACCCAAAGTGGGTCCGGGTTTTATTAAAAAAAACCCGGCCCAGATATTACCCGGTTATGTGATATTACTAAAACCCCCCCTTTTATATATATATATATATATATATATATATATATATATATATGTCATTGTAATTTGTAAACCCTAAGTCACTACTCACTAACCCAATACCCAGCCCAGCCGCCTCTCATTCCCATTTCAATTCACGCCTCAGTTAGTGCCTCATCATGCCCTCACGCCTCAGTGCCTCATCACGCCTCAATCCCAGAAGAGATCTTTTTCTTGATGGCCCTCACAATCTCAATCCCGCTAATCTCTCTCTTGAGAACATTGAAGCTCCGCCTCACCAGTGCCACACCAAATCAGAGATCTGGGTCTGAGTAAAGAAGGCACTTGGGCTCAAGACGAGGAAAGTTGCTGCTGTTGGTGACTCATTGAGTGTAGGAGTCAACTTCTTCTTCTTGTTTGGTATTTTTATTTTGATTTTAATGGTTTTGTGATTTGGGTTCTCCGTGGAGGTTGAGAAAGTTCACTAGATTTTGACATTTTTTGGGTTTTAGGTGTGCAATTGGTAGTGGAATTTGGGATTAAAGATGTGAATGGGAGGAAATAATATTTGATTGAATTGGTGATGTAGTATTGACTATTGAGGTTGATGCATGTCTATAAATAAAAGAAAAAAAGAAGAATTTTAAAAAGAATTTCCTTCACTTTTCCGGTGACCATTCGACCCATTTAAGCTCCTTGGTTCTTCAAATGCTCACCCAGTTGCGCTAGATTCAACTTGTCCCTTTTCTTTTTTTTTTGGGTGCTTCATAGTGTAGAAAGGAAAAAATGAAATTGTTGAACGGACCCAAATCTGGATGGGCTAAACGGGGCCCAGCGGGGCAGGTCTGGGCCCCGTAAAAAAATCCGTTTAATAATCAGGTCGGGTCCGGGTATGAAAAAACCCGGCCCGAACCCAACCCGTTGTCATTTCTAATCAAAATCAGCAGATGCAACTGCTCTACAAGCGAGGGTATGCACAAGTTTATTCCCCTCTCTCTTAACATGACAAAAACTACAATCAACATTAGAAACTAAACTATGAATATCAGCAATAACATGAACAAACATAGTCCTCGAAGGCCTAGCAGTAGTCAAAGATTGGATAACTCGTAAGGAATCACCCTCCACCACTAAAGACTAAAGACAAAGCTCCTTGGCAAAAACAATGGCTTTATTAGCAGCTAGAGCCTCCACCATGTCCACAGAACCTGGGTGCCTAATTTTTTGGCTCAAAGCACCAATGACCAATCCCGCCAAATCCCTGATAACCACTCCGAGACCTGCACAAGCCTGCTCCTCAAATACAACACCACCAAAGTTGATTTTATACACACAAGAAGCCAGAGGTTTCCACCGAGAATCACTACTACGAAAAACCATATGAGATACCTTTTTGTGCACATCATGGAACTCTTTCAACAACTCAGAGTAAATGTATATACTAATTATTTATAGTTGTACATTAATTATTTATATTAAATGAATTTATAAGATTATTTTTATTAACTCTATTTAAGAAATAATTTTTAGTTGGAATAATAATATTAGATTTACAATATGACATTATTCCTCATGTTCAGTTGCTTTGACAAAAATTGACACAAAAACAAAAACAAAAAATTAAATATTTGTGAATTCACTAAAAATTTATCTTATTTCTTTAAATTTCCCGATTCCTTCTAATAACATGTGATTGATATATTTATATATATATATATATATATATATATATATATATATATATATGTATGTATTATGTATATATGTATGAACTAACATTATAATACTTATTCTATGTAATTAGAAAGATAACTAATAGAATGAATATGTTTATTTTGTTATGTTAATTATTTTAAGCATAATGAAATTTTAATATCATTTTTCTAAGATTTATATGAGAAACAATTGATTTTTTTTATGTGAGGAACAATTGATTTGAAATATGGTATTCTTACTAAAATTTTAGTTGTCTTTGCAACTATTGAAACAATTTCCACCAAAAAGGGAAAAAAGTAAATAACTTTATTAACACAAAATCCAGAATGTAAAAAATATAATTTGAAGGATATTTGTATTTTTTGTAAGCATGAAACATGCCTATTTATATGACCCAATATATCATGCAATTTTCAATTTAAACACACACATAGACGTGTGTGTGTATATATACACTATGATCAAATCACTACGCTATTCTTAATGTCTTTCTATTTTGTCTATAAAATAACGAAAAATTACCTTTTTTTTTTACCAGGAAAGTTATTGAATTTTTTTTATACATCGATAGTTGAGGATGAAGGATCTAAATCTAAATGTCTTTATTAAAAATTGAGATGTTAACCAGTTAAACTAAATCTTATTAAAATATTAAAGAAAACTAATAATAAATCACACCGCACATCGTGTGAAAACTCAACTAGTTCTTATTTATTCGTCTAACCAACCAGGCCCAGTTTGTCTCTTACTTAAAAAGAAGCCACATGTTTTTAGAGAAAATGACTGCATCAATTGAGAAATTTACACCATTCCTGCGCAGCTTGAAGGAACATCTCAACCTTTCTGACTCCACAGACATTACCCAAAATGCCCCACAAACTGCATTCCTTAACGATAAAATCCTATGCCCGCTTGTCCAACATGTTCGAACAACCAAACATTAATGACGTCCTCTAAAATGGCACATTGTAGCATCCGTATAAGAACCCTGTAATTTCATGCCTTGCGGTGGTGTATATTAACAATTAATTGAAAGAAACAAGTTTGATGTACTACTCTTAACCTTTTGTGATGTGCATCAACATACAAAGAGACATATAACTGGAGCTTGGCAACTGCCAGACATTGCCACAAAGCTGAGGATACAGGGGCAAGGCAACCAATTCAAAGAATGTGCACAAATCTAAATTCTCATTTTGCAAGTGACTTGCAATTAGGGGTGTCAAATTGGTGGGTTTAGGATGGGCATAATTGGGTTGGGTATATAAAACATTCACCCATTAAAACCCATTTAATTAATTGTTTCTAACCCAAACCCAACCCAACCCAACCCAATTATTATGGGTAAAACCCCCAACCCACCCAATTACCCAATTATCAAAATTACCAAAATGCCCCTAAAGTGAAAATGACCAAAGTACTCTAAAATTTTCAAAAAATAACCAAAATACCCCTGAAACCTAAAAATTACCAAAATATCCCCAAAACTCAAAAATGACCAAAATACCCCCCGAAACCCAAAACACCCCCAAAATCCAAAAAATAACCAAAATACCCTCAAAACCTAAAAATGACCAAAATACCCCATGAAACCCAAAAATTACCAAAATACCCCTGAAACCCCAAAAATGACCAATCCACCTCCTAAACCCAAAAATTTTGCCAAAATATTCATCCCACTACTAAAAAATTCAATATTTGACCTATATTTTATTAAAAGATAAATATTCATCCCACTACTAAAAAAAATGGTTAGACAGAAACATAGTGCAATAGCATTTTCTACTAGTTATTAGTATACTCCTTTTCTTTAAATTCATAGGAGAATTAAATATATGAAATATTTCTTAAAAATATATTCTCATTCTATTCTCTTAATTATAGAGATATTTGTAACCTGTCTATAGAACTTTTGTAAAGAAACCAACTCGTGAGACTACTGTGTGTCAAATATGCTCTTGAATGTGGATGTGAGTTTATGAAACTAGTAAGAGCTTTTGTATAGAATTTGTCTTTGAGAAAGGGAAAGACTGTTGACACAGAGGACCATTTATTTCTCCTTGACCTACGGGTACCTTCTTTAGCAAAAGTTTATATATATATATATATATATATAGATAGATAGATAGATAGATAGACACCCACCTCCTCAAGGAAACCGACTCGTGAGACTACTGTGTCAAATAAGAAGTCATATATGCAGAGAGATTCAAACCTGATTGGGTCTTAATTTGTTTTAACTTTCTTGGTGATGATTTCTGACTGTGGTCCACGAAACATATAAAAGGACCAAAAGTGGTGATTTTTCCATGCAAATCCTTGTCAAATGAACAGTCCCTTTTGCTCATACCTCGCAGTCGTTGTAAGCTCCACCTTACCACTTGCTAGTCTTTAATATTCTAGGTATGGTTGATCACACACTAAAAATTTTTTAGCTTAATCTATTTATGTACAATTTCTTAAAATTTCACATTTCGAACGTATAAACAAACTTGATAACAACACCTAATGCATAACAACACCTATCAAGATAACTAGACACCCACTTGGATCAAAATTTGAGAAGTATGGTCAAGGCACCTGCATTGAGGGACTAGAATCACATACAACATTTAATTTTAAATCCGGTGATCGATAATTTGACATTGACGAATCAGCTTTTAAGCCATGTAAATCATAGGCATAGAAATGTGCTTTGGTGTTCAACATGAACGCGAGTTACTATATACATGAAACCAGAAAACTAAATTGCACTGAAGCATAGATAGCAGACTGAAGACAACAAGGTTTATGAATCATACATTAGTATCTATATCAAAACTGGTCAGTTTTCAAAACAAACAAACAAACAAACAAAAACCTGTGACCCTTGTTAGCCTATATGCTGTTCCATTTCATGAAATACAATAAAGTACAAAACTTGTCACAGCAAGATATCTGACCATCTTAGTCATATTATCCTCCAAAACCCACAAGATCAATAAAAAGACCCAGAAGTTGCATACTCAATAAACAAAGCTCCCACTATGCAAAACACTGACTTTATGAAAAATAAATAACTTAAACATCACATCAAACTCATAAGGACAGTCAGCAGAATAGTCTCCAAGAACTGAAATACTTTCAGGGAAGCGGTCCCCCATTAGCTCATAAGGTTTTGCCGAAAACACAGAGGGGAACAATGGAAGCAATGGCCTTCTACATTCAAAATTAACAAAATCACACATAATGGACAACACAATACATTTCAATAATTAGCTTCTAATAAATAGAAAGTAGAATGTTGCATAAGAGACAGTACAATAAGCCAAAATATTCACATATATCCTCCATGTAGTGAAAAGATTAGTCAATACATCTGGACCTATATTTAAGAAATCTCATCCATGGCTTCAAGTAATAGATAGATTCAAAAACTTTTTGCTTAATTGAAATCAGCAAAATTCAAATGATCTAAATATAGTGCACACTTGCTGAAGTTACAACATTTGGTTATTTCTGTCGCATACATGGATCATTGTTCCAAGTATAATATTATAGCAACTCTCACTGCAAAAGTTATATCATCCCAACAAGACTGAGTAAATATAACATTCTCTATAAAATGGATATATCCCATGAACTAGCAATTAATGAAAAGGTATACTGACGTAATAAATGTGCCAGAAGGCATAATAATTAAAACAAGAACAATTAGCTCCCACTACCAAAACCTATAGAAAAATTACACAAACAACAGAAAAATTTAACTTAAAATAGCTTCCTTTCACCTAATCCTCATCAACATATGAACTAGATTGAGATAGGCAAAAGTCGCCAAAATCCTCCACGAGGCTTTCTTCCTCAAAATCATGTATAGCTGAAAAAGGAAAGCAAAGCATTTATTAGCACATCAAATACAAATTAATGAATATTGCAAGCACATAAGTGATAAAAAATATGATATACCTGGTACTCCATATAGCCAATCATGAGCACATAACAAAGCTTCTGCAGTTTGTCGCAAAAGAGAACTGCGAAACTTATCAAGAATGCGGCCACCAATACCGAATGCAGACTCCGAGGCAACAGTAGTAATGGGAATGCTCAAAATATCACGTGCCATCAAGGAAAGTTCTGGGAAACAATTACTGTGAGACTTCCAATACCCCATAACATCCAAATCCTCATGAAACCTATGGTCAAGTCAAGTCTCTTCCAAGTATAAATCCAATTGTGACTTGCTTGAATCTAAACCAATAAGTTGGCTCGTATATGTCTCAAAACCAGAGAAATCATCATGCCTATCATAATGACCACGCACTCCACCACTACTGGATGTTACTTCAACCATATTGCAGATATCAGTAGTAGAATTCTTATATTCCTCAAAGATGTCATATAATTTATCACGAAGATTCGCTGCCATAGATATTGCTTCCTGCTTATACAACTTGCCATACCAAAATTCTACACATTGCAACTTGTATCTAGGATCCAAAATGACAGCAAATGATAGCACAGGACTATAATACTCCCAGTATTTATCAAACTTTTCATTCATTTCTTTTGCCATTGCTCTAATTATCGCATCATCATCTTCCAACTGTTCCGTAATACGCAACTGAATTTTCCAAACACAATGGAAATACAAGTTGGCTATAGGGTAGTTTGTCCCAGAGAAGAGCTTGGTGATATCATAAAATGGTCCCAAAACCCTTGCTATCTTCTCCACCCTTTCCCATTCCTCCTCAGAAAGGCAATTGAGAAAGTATTTATCAATCCTACTCAAGTGAAAAAATGCATCTCGATACTTAAGACAAGTCTCAATCATTAAGTATGTTGAGCTCCATCTTGTTGGGACTTGTTGTACTTTCTTACTTGTCAAAAAAGGAAGCTCTGAAAGACATTGAGCAAACCTCAACTTCCTATGATCCAAACCTCTCACATATTTAACACTTTGACGTAAATTATACATAGCCTCATTTATGACTTTTAATCCATCTTGTACGATAAGGTTTAATATGTGTGCACCACAACGCGCATGAAAGAACTCACCACCATAAGGTAAAAAAGGTCCAAAAGAAGGGTGTCTCTTTAAATGACTCACCAAAGTATCATTATATGAAACATTATCTAGAGTAATGGTGAATACCCTCTTCTCAATGCCCCACTCTTTCAACAAACCTAACAACCTCTTTGCCAATATAACACCACCACATGAAGGTGGCACATGAGAAAAACTCAAAACTTTCTTCTGCAACACCCAGCGTTCATCAACATAATGTGTTGTAAAAACCATGTACTCATCAGAATTAGGTGAAGACCATATATCTGATGATAAGCAAAACCTCCTAGTAATTGACTTTAAATCATGTTTCAGATTTTCCTTTTCTCTCTTGTATATTTTTATCACATCCGATTTTGCAGTGTTCCTAGATATAGTCTTAACATTAGGATTCAGATAACAATGAAGCAACCTATTGTTCTCATGTTCTGCAAATGAGAATGGATAGTTGTGCTTAATGATTGCCAATGCAACCATTTCCCTATACGTAGCTTGATTTAAAGGCTGACAAGACACAATTTGATTGTCAACCTCATGGCATTTTGCTCTGTGACGCAACAAAGAAATAGTGCCACTAGAACTAGCAACAAAAGAATTTTGACATTCTTTACACTTTGCTCTCTCTTTCCCATCAGGACCTTCAGGTAATATTGCAAAATCCGACCATACAGAAGAAGTCCTACATCTCATTTTTTTTGGAGCACTTGAAACAGTATCACCATACTCATCATTTTCTACATTCATTGAATCCATACCTAAAATGTAGAGGAAAACAAAACCAACAACAATAAAAATAAAATGAAATAAAAAACTCAGCATTTTGAACCATTCAGAAAGGGAAAGATTGAGTTTGTTTAAATAGGCCAAATCTATGGTCAAACACTATATACAAAACCAAACTGTAGAATCACCATAGTATCAAAATATGGGTATATGCAATACACCAAGAAGAAATGGACAAA